>NW_025318959.1:0-67452 GCF_016746245.2 Drosophila santomea
TCCATGGGGTTTTCCGGATAAATTTGTCTTGCCAGGCATTGAAATTGCAGTTTGTCACGGGGATTTTTAAATGCAATTATATATTTAGTGTTAAGTGAAATATCTCTGGTATGCGATGATTTGTGAAATATATTTTGAGTAACAACAATAACAGATAAATTTCGGTGGTGGGAACCTTTAGTAAAGAGTTCACATACATTTTTGTTAAAGGCTCCCATCATCAAATCGTCCAATATCAAGAGAATAGGCTCATTAGTTTCATTTTCGATGGTTTCAGGAACTCCTTTAAAGTATTCAATGTTATTAAAATTTGGCTTAGCAGTCTCCTCCCCATAACACCAAATAATTCGAGCAATTGAAACATTAAAAAGATCATTCTTCTTGTTTATCAGATTTTCTAGAAATGTTGTTTTTCCCGAACCTGAAGGTCCGCAAATTAACATTGTGTAAGGATGTATAAATTGTCGAAACATTTTAAATGTATATTCACTGATTTATTTTATACAAGATAAACTATAAAATGTATTTTTCCGTTATTTATTGTATATTTGTTATGAAATATACTATGCTTTTTTATGATTTTCCTGGTCGCGTTTCTTGGCGCAGTTCTTCTCGAAATGCGTATCAGATCCGCAATAATTACAATATATAAGTCGAGAGTATCCTTTTTTCTCAGGATTATTACCAAACAACTTTTTAACGGAATCCATGGTAGACGATCTAAATGGTTTACAAATTATTTTTTATTTAGTTTAGACATATGTGTCACCATTACTGTATATTTCATAATTCGAGTTTTCTAAGAATACAAATAACTTAAACAAATTATTTAATGAACAGCGAAGTGGAAGTTTTTTCTTATGTATTCTACAATTGGTAAAAAAATTGGGTAGCTGAGTTAAACTTTTTCCAATATCTATATCAATTATGTTTGCTGTTAAGTACTTGCTTAAAAAGATTTTCTTAATTTCACCACGAACGATAACTGTACGGTATTTGTTTAGCGGTGAAAGTATTTCTTCAAGACATGTATACGGAATATCTCCAGCTGACCAGTCCAATCCGTTTATTTTCTGATGATTAAGATGTTGTTGCTTAAGAGTTTCATTATCCAATTCCTTAATGTTAAATGGTGGTTTAAAATGAAAGTAATTAGGTATGACAGTTCCGGCCGGCATAAACGCTAACTCTTTTACAAAAACTTGTTTGTTGTTTCCAAGTAAATATTGAAAGTCTACTATAATGCTTGAATTTCGATCTACAGTGTTCATGATGATTGGTTGAGACTTTTTAATCAACTGAGGGTGAGTTTGGAAGGGCTTCCTCCTTTATATACCGCCAAGATCAGAATATACTTTTAGTTTGAATAAAGCACTCTAAGCCAATGGATACGTGCATAACTAAAAGAATGAAATCTTCTCGAAAGACCCAGGATCATGAAGTCATTTTTGGTTTCGAATATTATGTTGGTCATAACTTAAAGTTGAAATGTGGTCTGTCAACTTCTCGTAATTTTTCGGCCATGATTTGGATGCAACAAAGTAAAAACAATTACGTTGGATTTGATAAAGACGAATGGATGCAACTGCTCACATATAAGGAATATATACAGCTGAAACTTGACCAGTATGACTTCCTGATGCCAGATACTATTATTGATCATCCTTGCATGCCCTCAATAAAGTGTAATTTTAGATTTAGGAAATCAGATAAGCAGTACGTTTTAGTAATTAATCAATATGGTAACAAAATTGAGTTCGATTGTGAGTCCTGGAGATCTTTATTAAGATTGGGTATCTTTTTTACCACATTTTTGTGCTGGAATTCCATATTACGACAACAAGTTATTTATCTTTATCACAAACATATAATTCCTAAGTGTGCATCCTTACAAAAGTTAGATATTCAACTGTCTGATTTGGAGGGTTCCTATGATAAAGATGTACAAATAGATTTAACTCGATTATGTTTTGAAATTTCTAAAAAAATGCGTGTTGAAATAAAACGGGATGTACTAGTATATAAGCAATCACTATTATCTAATCAAGCAACGTCTTATAATAAAAAGTAACTCAAAGAAATCAAATCCTGATCATGAGCAAACAACAAGTTGTTAATGAAATTCATAAGCCTGCTCGGAAAAATTTTAAACGCCGAAAATTCGTTCAAAAAGGAATAAATGATACATGGCAAATTGATTTGGTTGAAATGATTCCATTTAGTAAAGAAAATAAGGGATATAAATATTTACTAACCGTTATTGACACGTTTTCAAAGTATGCGTTCGCCGAAGCGGTTAAGACAAAGTCTGCCCCAGATGTAGTACAGGCAATGGAAACTGTTTTTAGAACTAGTAAATGTAGACCTAAGAACATTCAGTCAGATCAAGGAAAAGAGTTTTTTAATTCCGCTTTTAGGGAATTAATGACAAAATTTCATATAAATCATTACCATACTTATACACACCTAAAGGCTTCTATATGTGAACGCTTCAATCGAACTCTAAAAAATCGTATGTGGAAAATGTTCAGTATGAAGGGTGACTATAAATGGATTCATAAAATCAAATTTCTTGTAGATCAATACAATAATTCTTATCATCGAACTATTAAAATGAAGCCTGTGGATGTGGGTGTCAAAAATGAAGAGTTCATTTTAAAATCAGTATATAATATACCAAAAATATTCCCAAAACATAAATTTTCAGTAGGGGATTTCGTTAGAATAAGTAAATACAAGGGAGTATTTATGAAGGGATATGAACCTAATTGGACTACAGAAAGTTTTTAAAGTTTTAAAAGTTAAGTCAACAAGGCCTGTAACGTATGAAATAGAAGATTAATATGAGTAACCCTATTCAAGGTTCGTTTTATGAAGAGGAACTTCAGAAAGTAAAAGATAAAATGCGTTTCTAATAGAAGAAAATAATTAAAGAAAAAAGAACCAGGTGCTTGTAAAGTGGAGCGGTTTCGACTCCAGCCACAACTCATGGGTATCTGTAAATGATATGCTTAAGTAATGAAACACAATAAAATAATTTCAAATTCAATTTGGTTTTTGTTTATTACATTTCTGCATTGTTTTGTAATTTACAAGGGTATACAATAATTTTTATTATTGAGTATTAGTAAAGTTACTGCTAATTATATTATCTATATTATAATTGACCGTGGGCTAAGTGTTACAATTATCTGGTGAAATATATCTCTTATCATCCTTATAGTTAAGACTAATTTTATTTACATTTCGGGTATAAAGAATGTGAGACCTACTACGAATTACTCTCTGTAGCCATAAAATGTCTTTTTATACTTAATACATTCAATATAATATACATGATTCAGCCTCTTAATAACAGATTTTTTTACACCTTTAATTTTTTTATACATTCGGGGTCATTTCCTTCTCCATCAACTAAACAAGAGTATGCCTTAGCCTTAAGTCCCGCAAAAGAGTCATAACCTTACCGGCATGTTCATCTTTCATTTTTCCTGGTTCTTTATTATTAGCCTGTATATATTAAATTGGTTTTCTTGCTTATAGTTAGAAGTATCAAAGCGTTGTGGGTTGTCTTTTATAGTTTGATAAAAATCTTCTTCTGAAGATAGTATAAATGAATCTGTATCCATATATATTATTTTCGTAGATGGACTTTTAATTAAAGGAAGTCATAATAAAATTCATACATTAACCATTTTGAGAGTTCTAAAACCGTTACTCCTATATATATGGGTTTATCATACATAATTTTGGACGGTGTGACTCAATTGCTGCTAAGTCTGAACCAAATATTTCTACGCTATGAAAATCATTTCTAGCTATGCGCTGTCTAAAACCTGGAGAATTTTGTTTCGATTGATAATGTTTAACTAAAGCTACTTGACGACGCTTTGCTACATTCTCCATTGTTTTTCCGTAAACAGCATTATTCATTAGCTTAAAAAATTTTTTTCAAAATCATTTTCAGCCAATTTTCTCTGCTGTGTGTTTAGGTCAATATAAGGCTTCAGCCAGCATGATTGCGTAAAGGACAAAACTCGGTGTACCTTTTTACAATAAGACCATGCTCTAAACAAAGTTGAAGCTGTTTTAAGTGAATTATGTATTCACTTTTATTAGTTAAATCAGCTATAAGCTTTCTTTGCTTGCCCCCGGGTGGAATTTTATTTTCAGGACAGAATGGTAAATAATTATGTAAATCATGCTTATCGGTAGGATACTCCAGATCAACTTCTAGCATATACCCTATACTACCATCACATGCTATATTTTTATAGTCGAATGAATCAACTTCTTCTTTATCCAAAAACTGAAACCCTGATAGTGGTAAGGGTTGACTCATAGCCCACCCATATAAATTATTGGCATCAATATAACTTAAAAAATTGTTCGGTTTTTTTGGATCGAAGTTTTTTAAGTATTTATTATTTGCTATAGAAATGCGCTGAGTGCATTGAGTCACCCTCCCCGAATTGCTCTTTAAAAAATTGTACATATCACCATCACTTATTAGTTCTAAACTTACATTAGTGAACTTAAGCATAGCATCCCATGATATTGATGCGCGCAGTAACATAATTAATGGGATCTAACTTATAAATTTTTTTGCAAATTTTCCTAAAATTTTCAAACACATCTGCTAAAATTAAAACATCGCTTTCTAAATATAGTTTTAAATAGTCTTTAATAGTTCGACAGTTAAATGTCTCCCAGACTTTCTGTGCGAAATTAAAGTTATCTATGCTACAATTTTCTTCACTAAGAGAATTATAAAAACTATCAATGCTTGGAAGTTGGGTGTCATTAAACTTTTCAAAACTATCTAAGTAGTCATAGGGAAACACCCCCTTCCTCCTCATTTGCTTAAATTTTTCTCCCTGAAATTTCGTACTTAGAATTTTAAAGTCTTTATCTTCCATATAGCTTGATAGTTTATCTAAACTTGAATTTAAAAATCGGACTGAATATGTATCTTATTTTGAATCTGCTTGTAGCATTGATTTTTATAGTTTGCGTAAGTGCTATATAGAGCTCTTTATTGCAAGGTATGGGACTTAAGTCCCCCTCTAATTCAGTAATAAATAAATGAATATCATATTTAGATAAATTATGGAACACTACAGGAAAGAAAGGGTCACTTAATCTAAACTTAGGCTTACAATTTCTATGGATAGGACCTACGTATTCTCCAGAAAATTGATCAAAGAATTTGTCCAGGTCGCTCGCATTTATTTCTTTCTCGCAGGCGCAACAATTTCCCTTTTGAAGCTGTTCATCGAAAGTGTCATCCCTCGGTTTCTTGGAGTTAACCCAATATTTGTAATACAGGCTTAAAGTTTTTTCTTTAAGAGTTTTACAAAATTTTTGTATGCAATCAACGCCTATAAAATTTAAATATGTTAGTTAAATATAATTTTATAAAAATGTTGTTCTATTCACCTTCGTAGGTCCACAGTTCGTTAAGATTAGGATAATCTTTATGGGCAACATAAAAAGATACGGCACATGCCGTATGCTTTTGTACTTGCGTGGTTGACGAGGAAGCAGAAGAATTCAAGCATGTTTTGTAATTTTCAAGAACAGCCTCAATGTCTGCATAAATTACCACTGGAGGAGATAATTTTTTGTGATATCCTTTAAACGATGTTGTCGTATTAGGATCGGGATAAAATGAGGACACTTTTCCGCATTCCAGTTTGTTGTGAGTAGTGCTTTTCACGTGATAACACTGAAGACAGTTCTCACAAAAATATCCTCCCGATTTTCCTTTAGAAAATTGTGAAGAGCATAATGTATAAAGATTTGTTATATACGCATAATGCATAATGTTTTGGGTAATATTATCGATTCCCATATATTAATGTGATTCCGTTTTTCTTTCTTTTGTTTTAATCGTAGGACCAACAATTTTTTCACCTGCTTCATCAATTTCATAAATATTAATACTAAAGTTGACATTGTTTTTCTCAAAATGTCGAACTCCTATTTTTTCGATTGGAAATTTAATTCACGAAAAATCTAAAGTCATTCCGCCATACACAATAGTTTCATCATTAATATTAATGTTATAGCTTTGAGGCTTTGTCATCCTTTCTCTCGAATATTTCCTTTGCTGGGGGGTTGTAAAAGTCCTATTTTCATGGTTTTGATTAGCTATAAATGCTAGTATACACCACTTGAAACAAAATACGTCGGCATTCTGCACGTTTATTAGCGCATTTCGGGCTCTTATTTTTTGAGGAGCTTTAATGTATCCGCTGGCAGGAATGTTTTCCAGTTTTATTATAGTAGTTTCAAAATAGTTAAAATTTTTAATAGCCCAGCCTGAGTCTTTTTCTTGAAATTCGCTGCTTAATGTAAGAAAGCAATCTATGGCCGAATTTAGCTCATCAATAATATCTTCATTTATGTATACAGATTTGTAGGCAGTTTTAAAGTGCTTCATTGTTTCCACTGTAACTCCTTCATCTGTTTGCTTTATATATGTACCATATACACTTAGGTTAAATTTAATGGTTCTGTAGTCTATCATACAATGCTTTATAACTTCAACTATATCTTTTTGACACTGCTGATAAAACTCTTTTAAATCAATCATATTATTAAATTGACTATCAATTCGATATGATTTTACTGGAAATGTCGTCTCTGATGTAAGTAATATGATATTCGCATTGTTCTTAACTTCTCTGGCCGACGCATTTTTATGTATATCGGTCAAAATATGTTGACGTTCTCTGGATGCCGAGTACTTTTCACTGCAAGTAGGACATAAGAGTTCCCTTCTTAAGTCAATTTGTTTTCTTTTTGGGGGGTTAGATATTTCCTTATCCTCTTCCATCCTCAATCGTTTTATAGACATCTAATGTTAGAGTTTAACTTTAAAGCCTCGCAGGCTTTTCTGGGTTCTGAGCACTTCGCGTAATGAGAGACAAACTCACTAATTTCGATGCATTGGTTGCACAAATCACAAGCCACTGATGATTCCATTTTGAATTTTTTATAATATATTTTATTTATATATTTTAATTCGTTTTTAAAATTTTTCACAGTAAATGGTTTGAGTCCACACAAACAATTAAAACGGTTAGACGTGATATCCCGAGCAAGTTCGACCGAAATTATGTATATTATAAGAATGCAGTGCTGAGGTATTATAAGAACTGATCCTGAGCAATTTAAGGGGATCCATTTTTATACACGAGGATTAGAGAGTTTGACATCTACAGGGGTGTCTACTCTTAGAATCCACCTGATTGGTTCTCGATTTAAGGAGCCTTCACAGACTGCAGACTGCACAGACTGCAATGGGGAAGTCAAAAAGGAGGGCGAGCTATGGGTTTGGATGCAGGTAAATAGCCGCTTGACTTTCTCGATAATAGGTTCAAAGAGTCATAAATATTTGATTTTATGGGGTCTCCTAGCATAATGAAAATGGAGACAGATCACAGATAATCTGAAATACATATCTCTGTAGGGAATTATTTCGGATGACCGCAGTCAGGGATCATGAAATTATTGGTGACTACTAGTCATTGTTACTTTATAAGTAACATTTTGCAAGGCATACATTTAAAACGTGGGTAGCCTTAAGCTGAAAGTCGCTATGACTTCAGATGGTTTAGATTTCTTCTCAACGGCTCCATAGCTTTTAGCTGAAAGTAGCTGGAATATACGGTAACGACGGTTTTTTAACGGTTTTATGATTATATGATTTTTTATATATACGTATACACGTATAAAAGGAAGTCATAATAAAATTCATACATTAACCATTTTGAGAGTTCTAAAACCGTTACTCCTATATATATGGGTTTATCATACATAATTTTGGACGGTTGTAGATCAATTGCTGCTAAGTCTGAACCAAATATTTCTACGCTATTGAAAATCATTTTCTAGCTATGCGCTGTCTAAAACCTGGAGAATTTTGTTTCGATTGGTAATGTTTAACTAAAGCTACTTGACGACGCTTTGCTACATTCTCCATTGTTTATCCGTAAACAGCATTATTCATTAGCTTAAAACAATTTTTTTCAAAATCATTTTCAGCAATTTTCTCTGCTGTGTGTTTAGGTCAATATAAGGCTTCAGCCAGCATGATTGCGTAAAGGACAAAACTCGGTGTACCTTTCTTACAATAAGACCATGCTCTAAACAAAGTTGAAGCTGTTTTAAGTGAATTATGTATTCACTTTTATTAGTTAAATCAGCTATAAGCTTTCTTTGCTTGCCCCGGGTGGAATTTTATTTTCAGGACAGAATGGTAAATAATTATGTAAATCATGCTTATCGGTAGGATACTCCAGATCAACTTCTAGCATATACCCTATACTACCATCACATGCTATATTTTTATAGTCGAATGAATCAACTTCTTCTTTATCCAAAAACTGAAACCCTGATAGTGGTAAGGTTGACTCATAGCCCACCCATATAAATTATTGGCATCAATATAACTTAAAATTGTTCGGTTTTTTTGGATCGAAGTTTTTTAAGTATTTATTATTTGCTATAGAAATGCGCTGAGTGCATTGAGTCACCCTCCCCGAATTGCTCTTTCTAAAAAATTGTACATATCACCATCACTTATTAGTTCTAAACTTACATTAGTGAACTTAAGCATAGCATCCCATGATATTGATGGCGCAGTAACATAATTAATGGGATCTAACTTATAAATTTTTTTGCAAATTTTCCTAAAATTTTCAAACACATTGCTAAAATTAAAACATCGCTTTCTAATAAGTTTTAATAGTCTTTAATAGTTCGACAGTTAAATGTCTCCCAGACTTTCCTGTGCGAAATTAAAGTTATCTATGCTACAATTTTCTTCACTAAGAGAATTATAAAAACTATCAATGCTTGGAAGTTGGGTGTCATTAAACTTTTCTAAAACTATCTAAGTAGTCATAGGGAAACACCCCTCCTCCTCATTTGCTTAAATTTTCTCCCTGAAATTTCGTACTTAGAATTTTAAAGTCTTTATCTTCCATATAGCTTGATAGTTTATCTAAACTTGAATTTAAAATCGGACTGAAATATGTATCTTATTTGAATCTGCTTGTAGCATTGATTTTTATAGTTTGCGTAAGTGCTATATAGAGCTCTTTATTGCAAGGTATGGGACTTAAGTCCCCTCTAATTCAGTAATAAATAAATGAATATCATATTTAGATAAATTATGGAACACTACAGGAAAGAAAGGGTCACTTAAACTTAGGCTTACAATTTCTATGGATAGGACCTACGTATTCTCCAGAAAATTGATCAAAGAATTTGTCCAGTCGCTCGCATTTATTTCTTTCTCGCAGGCGCAACAATTTCCCTTTTGAAGCTGTTCATCGAAAGTGTCATCCCTCGGTTTCTTGAGTTAACCCAATATTTGTAATACAGGCTTAAAGTTTTTTCTTTAAGAGTTTTACAAATTTTGTATGCAATCAACGCCTATAAAATTTAAATATGTTAGTTAAATATAATTTTATAAAAATGTTGTTCTATTCACCTTCGTAGGTCCACAGTTCGTTAAGATTAGGATAATCTTAATGGGCAACATAAAAAGATACGGCACATGCCGTATGCTTTTGTACTTGCGTGGTTGACGAGGAAGCAGAAGAATTCAAGCATGTTTTGTAATTTTCAGAACAGCCTCAATGTCTGCATAAATTACCACTGGAGGAGATAATTTTTTGTGACTATGCCGTTAAAACGATGTTGTGCGTATTAGGATCGGGATAAAATGAGGACACTTTCCGCATTCCAGTTTGTTGTGAGTAGTGCTTTTCACGTGATAACACTGAAGACAGTTCTCACAAAAATATCCTCCCGATTTTCCTTTAGAAAATGTGAAGAGCATAATGTATAAAGATTGTTATATACGCATAATGCATAATGTTTTGGGTAATATTATCGATTCCCAATATATTAATGTGATTCCGTTTTCTTTTCTTTTGTTTTTAATCGTAGGACCAACAATTTTTTCACCTGCTTCATCAATTTCATAAATATTAATACTAAAGTTGACATTGTTTTTCTCAAAATGTCGAACTCTATTTTTTCGATTGGAAATTTAATTCACGAAAAATCTAAAGTCATTCCGCCATACACAATAGTTTCATCATTAATTAATGTTATAGCTTTGAGGCTTTGTCATCCTTTCTCTCGAATATTTCCTTGCTGGGGGGTTGTAAAAGTCCTATTTTCATGGTTTTGATTAGCTATAAATGCTAGTATACACCACTTTGAAACAAAATACGTCGGCATCTGCACGTTTATTAGCGCATTTCGGGCTCTTATTTTTGAGGAGCTTTAATGTATCCGCTGGCAGGAAATGTTTTCCAGTTTTATTATAGTAGTTTCAAAATAGTTAAAATTTTTAATAGCCCAGCCTGAGTCTTTTTCTTGAAATTCGCTGCTTAATGTAAGAAAGCAATCTATGGCCGAATTTAGCTCATCAATAATATCTTCATTTATGTATACAGATTTGTAGGCAGTTTTAAAGTGCTTCATTGTTTCCACTGTAACTCCTTCATCTGTTTGCTTTATATATGTACATATACACTTAGGTTAAATTTAATGGTTCTGTAGTCTATCATACAATGCTTTATAACTTCAACTATATCTTTTGACACTGCTGATAAAACTCTTTTAAATCAATCATATTATTAAATTGACTATCAATTCGATATGATTTTACTGGAAATGTCGTCTCTGATGTAAGTAATATGATATTCGCATTGTTCTTAACTTCTCTGGCGACGCATTTTTATGTATATCGGTCAAAATATGTTGACGTTCTCTGGATGCCGAGTACTTTTCACTGCAAGTAGGACATAAGAGTTCCTTCTTAAGTCAATTTGTTTCTTTTTGGGGGGTTAGATATTTCCTTATCCTCTTCCATCCTCAATCGTTTTATAGACATCTAATGTTAGAGTTTAACTTTAAAGCCTCGAGGCTTTTCTGGGTTCTGAGCACTTCGCGTAATGAGAGACAAACTCACTAATTTCGATGCATTGGTTGCACAAATCACAAGCCACTGATGATTCCATTTTGAATTTTTTATAAATATATTTTATTTATATATTTTAATTCGTTTTTAAAATTTTTCACAGTAAATGGTTTGAGTCCACACAAACAATTAAAACGGTTAGACGTGATATCCCGAGCAAGTTCGACCGAAATTATGTGTATATAAGAATGCAGTGCTGAGGTATTATAAGAACTGATCCTGAGCAATTTAAGGGGATCCATTTTTATACACGAGGATTAGAGAGTTTGACATCTACAGGGGGTGTCTACTCTTAGAATCCACCTGATTGGTTCTCGATTTAAGGAGCCTTCACAGACTGCAGACTGCACAGACTGCAATGGGGAAGTCAGAAAAGGAGGGCGAGCTATGGGTTTGGATGCAGGTAAATAGCCGCTTGACTTTCTCGATAATAGGTTCAAAGAGTCATAAATATTTGATTTTATGGGGTCTCCTAGCATAATGAAAATGGAGACAGATCACAGATAATCTGAAATACATATCTCTGTAGGGAATTATTTCGGATGACCGCAGTCAGGGATCATGAAATTATTGGTGACTACTAGTCATTGTTACTTTATAAGTAACATTTTGCAAGGCATACATTTAAAACGTGGGTAGCCTTAAGCTGAAAGTCGCTATGACTTCAGATGGTTTAGATTTTCTTCTCAACGGCTCCATAGCTTTTAGCTGAAAGTAGCTGGAATATACGGTAACAAGGGTTTTTTAACGGTTTTATGATTATATGATTTTTTATATATACGTATACACGACCCTATAACCAGTTTGTTTGATATTTCTAAATATTTCTCAACTAATAATCCAACCACCAGTTACCTTCCAGAAAATTGAGGACACAGTAAGGTGCATAGCCTTGAACAGAAATCTCACCCCCACCCTTGCGATCATCCTTATGACTGCTTGTGCGCGCAGGTACACCCCCTTCCAAGATTGCTTGTGCGCGAAGAAGTGCAATTGTAATTTTGAGAGTTTTTATGAAAAGTCGTATTTTTAATTTCAGAATCGTGAAAAGCATACCATTGGAAAGGGCTTGAAAAATCCTTTCCAATGACACCCAACTTCTTTTTTTTTTTTTTTTAGAGAGGGATCCCCATAGCATATACCGAATCGGCGGTTTTGGCCTGTTTTCGGGTAGTAGTGGGAATATAAAAACTCTCAAAATTACAATTGCACTTCTTCGCGCACAAGCAATCTTGGAAGGGGGTGCGCACAAGCAATCTTGGAATAAGTCATAAGGATGATCGCAAGGGTGGGGGTGAGATTTCTGTTCAAGGCTATGCACCTTACTGTGTCCTCAATTTTCTGGGAAGGTAACTGGTGGTTGGATTATTAGTGAGAAATATTTAGAAATATCAAACAAACTGGTTATAGGGTCGTGTATACGTATATATAAAAAATCATATAATCATAAAACCGTTAAAAAAACCGTCGTTACCGTATATTCCAGCTACTAACATGCTTGAATTCTTCTGCAGTATCTTTTTATGTTTCCCATAAAGATTATCCTAATCTTAACGAGCTGTGGACCTACGAAGGTAAATAGAACAACATTTTAATAAAATTATATTTAACTTACATATTTAATTTTATAATTTTATAGGAGTTGATTGTATACAAACATTTTGTAAAAATGTTTAATACTTTAAGCCTGTATTAAAAATATTGAGGAGGAAGGGGGTGTTTCCCTATGACTACTTAGATAGTTTTGAAAAGTTTAATGATACCCAACTTCCAAGCATTGATAGTTTTTATAATTCTCTTAGTGAAGAAAATTGTAGTATAGATAACTTTAATTTCGCACAGAAAGTCTGGGAGACATTTAACTGTAGAACTATTAAAGACTATTTAGAACTATATTTAGAAAGCGATGTTTTAATTTTAGCAGATGTGTTTGAAAATTTTAGGAAAATTTGCAAAAAATTTATAAGTTAGATCCCCTTAATTATGTTACTGCGCCATCAATATCATGGGATGCTATGCTTAAGTTTACTAATGTAAATTTAGAACTAATAAGTGATGGTGATATGTATAATTTTTTAAAAAGAGCAATTGAGGGAGGGTTGACTCAATGCACTCAGCGCATTTCTATAGCAAATAATAAATACTTAAAAAACTTCGATCCAAAAAAACCGAACAATTTTTTAAGTTATATTGATGCCAATAATTTATATGGGTGGGCTATGAGTCAGCCCTTACCCCTATCAGGGTTTCAGTTTTTGGATAAAGAAGAAGTCGATTCATTCGACTATAAAAATATATTATGTGATGGTAGTATAGGGTATATGCTACAAGTTGATCTAGAGTATCCTGCCGATAAGCATGATTTACATAATTATTTACCCTTCTGTCCTGAAAATAAAATTCCACCCGGGGGCAAGCAAAGAAAGCTTATAGCTGATTTAACTAATAAAACTGAATACATAATTCACTTAAACCCATATATATAGGAGTAACAGTTTTAGAACTCTCAAAATGGCTAATGTATGAATTTTATTATAACTTCCTTTTAATTAAAAGTCCATCTACGAAAATAATATATATGGATACAGATTCATTTATACTATCTTCAGAAGAAGATTTTTATCAAACTATAAAAGACAACCCACAACGCTTTGATACTTCTAACTATAAGCAAGAAAACCAATTTAATATAATACAGGCTAATAATAAAGAACCAGGAAAAATGAAAGATGAACATGCCGGTAAGATTATGACCTCTTTTGCAGGACTTAAGGCTAAGGCATACTCTTGTTTAGTTGATGGGGAAGAAAATGACCCCGAATGCATAAAAAAAACAAGAGAGAACGCTATAGTCGAGTTCCCCGACTATCTGATACCCGTTACTCAGCTAGTAGAAGTGCAGGTTTGTGGGCGTTAGAGTGGGCGTGGCAAAAAGTTCTTTGGCAAATCGATAGAAATTTGGAAGACTAATACAAAAATGAAAAAATATCAAAACATTTTTCAAAAGTGTGGGCGTGGCAGCTTTGGGCGGTTTGTGGGCGTTAGAGTGGGCGTGGCAAAATTTTTTTGACAAATCGATAGAAATTTACAACACCAATACAAAAATGAAAAAATATCAAAACATTTTTCAAAAGTGTGGGCGTGGCAGTTTTGGGCGGTTTGTGGGCGTTAGAGTGGGCGTGGCAGCATGATTCGACAAACTTGCGCTGCGTCTATGTCCCTGGAGTCTGTATACTTAATCTCAACTTTCTAGCTTTTGTAGTTCCTGAGATCTCGACGTTCATACGGACAGACGGACAGACGGACAGACGGACAGACAGACGGACGGACAGACGGACATGGCCAGATCGACTCGGCTACTGATCCTGATCAAGAATATATATACTTTATATGGTCGGAAACGCTTCCTTCTGCCTGTTACATACTTTTCAACGAATCTAGTATACCCTTTTACTCTACGAGTAACGGGTATAATTAAAGGTGTAAAAAAATCTGTTATTAAGAGGCTGAATCATGTATATTATATTGAATGTATTAAGTATAAAAAGACATTTTATGGCTCACAGAGAGTAATTCGTAGTAGGTCTCACATTCTTTATACCGAAATTGTAAATAAAATTAGTCTTAACTATAAGGATGATAAGAGATATATTTCACCAGATAATTGTAACACTTTAGCCCACGGTCATTATAATATAGATAATATAATTAGCAGTAACTTTACTAATACTCAATAATAAAAAATTATTGTATACCCTTGTAAATTACAAAACAATGCAGAAATGTAAGTAAACAAAAACCAAATTGAATTTGAAATTATTTTATTGTGTTTCATTACTTAAGCATATCATTTACAGATACCCATGAGTTGTGGCTGGAGTCGAAACCGCTCCACTTTACAAGCACCTGGTTCTTTTTTCTTTTAATTATTTTCTCTATTAGAAACGCATTTTTATCTTTTACTTTCTGAAGTTCCTCTTCATAAAACGAACCTGAATAGGGTTACTCATATAATCTTCTATTTCATACGTTACAGGCCTTGTTGACTTAACTTTTAAAACTTTAAAAAATTCTGTAGTCCAATTAGGTTCATATCCCTTCATAAATACTCCTTGTATTTACTTATTCTAACGAAATCCCCTAGTGAAAATTTATGTTTTGGGAATATTTTTGGTCTCTGATTTTAGAATGAACTCTTCATTTTTGACACACACATCCACAGGCTTCATTTTAATAGTTCGATAATAAGAATTATGGTATTGATCTACAAGAAATTTGATTTTATGAATCCATTTATAGTCACCCCTCATACTGAACATTTTCCACATACGATTTTTTAGAGTTCGATTGAAGCGTTCACATATAGAAGCCTTTAGGTGTGTATAAGTATGGTAATGATTTATATGAAATTTTGTCATTAATTCCCTAAAAGCGGAATTAAAAAACTCTTTTCCTTGATCTGACTGAATGTTCTTAGGTCTACATTTACTAGTTCTAAAAACAGTGTCCATTGCCTGTACTACATCTGGGGCAGACTTTGTCTTAACCGCTTCGGCGAACGCATACTTTGAAAACGTGTCAATAACGGTTAGTAAATATTTATATCCCTTATTTTCTTTACTAAATGGAATCATTTCAACCAAATCAATTTGCCATGTATCATTTATTCCTTTTTGAACGAATTTTCGGCGTTTAAAATTTTTCCGAGCAGGCTTATGAATTTCATTAACAACTTGTTGTTTGCTCATGCACACTTAGGAATTATATGTTTGTGATAAAGATAAATAACTTGTTGTCGTAATATAGAATTCCAGCACAAAAATGTGGTAAAAAAGATACCCAATCTTAATAAAGATCTCTAGGACTCACAATCTAACTCAATTTTGTTACCATATTGATTAATTACTAAAACGTACTGCTTATCTGATTTCCTAAATCTAAAATTACACTTTATTGAGGGCATGCAAGGATGATCAATAATAGTATCTGGCATCAGGGAGTCATACTGGTCAAGCTTCAGCTGTATATATTCCTTATATGTGAGCAGTTGCATCCATTCGTCTTTATCAAATCCCACGTAATTGTTTTTACTTTGCTGCATCCAAATCATGGCCGAAAAATTACGAAGAAGTTGACAGACCACATTTCAACTTTAAGTTATGACCAACATAATATTCGAAACCAAAAATGACTTCATGATCCTGGGTCTTTCGAGAAGATTTCATTCTTTAGTTATGCACGTATCTATTGGCTTAGAGTGCTTTATTCAAACTAAAAGTATATTCTGATCTTGGCGATATATAAAGGAGGAAGCCCTTCCAAACTCACCCTCAGTTGATTAAAAAGTCTCAACCAACCATCATAAACACTGTAGATCGAAATTCAAGCATTATAGTAGACTTTCAATATTTACTTGGAAACAACAAACAAGTTTTGTAAAAGAGTTAGCGTTTATGCCGGCCGGAACTGTCATACCTAATTACTTTCATTTTAAACCACCATTTAACATTAAGGAATTGGATAATGAAACTCTTAAGCAACAACATCTTAATCATCAGAAAATAAACGGATTGGACTGGTCAGCTGGAGATATTCCGTATACATGTCTTGAAGAAATACTTTCACCGCTAAACAAATACCGTACAGTTATCGTTCGTGGTGAAATTAAGAAAATCTTTTTAAGCAAGTACTTAACAGCAAACATAATTGATATAGATATTGGAAAAAGTTTAACTCAACTACCCAATTTTTTTTACCAATTGTAGAATACATAAGAAAAAACTTCCACTTCGCTGTTCATTAAATATTTTGTTTAAGTTATTTGTATTCTAAGAAAACTCGAATTATGAAATATACAGTAATGGTGACACATATGTCTAAACTTAAATAAAAAATAATTTGTAAACCATTTAGATCGTCTACTATGGATTCCGTTAAAAAGTTGTTTGGTAATAATCCTGAGAAAAAAGGATACTCTCGACTTATATATTGTAATTATTGCGGATCTGATACGCATTTCGAGAAGAACTGCGCCAAGAAACGCGACCAGGAAAATCATAAAAAGGCATAGTATATTTTATAACAAATATACAATAAATAACGGGAAAATATACATTTTATAGTTTATCTTGTATAAAATAAATCAGTGAATATACATTTAAAATGTTTCGACAATTTATACATCCTTACACAATGTTAGTTTGCGGACCTTCAGGATCGGGAAAAACAAACTTTTCTAGAAAATCTGATAAACAAGAAGAATGATCTTTTTAATGTTTCAATTGATCGAATTATTTGGTGTTATGGGGAGGAGAGTGCTAAGCCAAATTTTAATAACATTGAATACTTTAAAGGAGTTCCTGAAACCATCGAAAATGAAACTAATGAGCCTATTCTCTTGATATTGGACGATTTGATGATGGGAGCCTTTAACAAAAATGTATGTGAACTCTTTACTAAAGGTCCCACCACCGAAATTTATCTGTTATTGTTGTTACTCAAAATATATTTCACAAATCATCGCATACCAACAACAAACTACGGAAGGCAATTATAAGCAATGGTGATAATGAGCTGGTAAAAACAATAGTAGAAATAGTTTTAAATACATACGAGGAAATCATAAAGTCAATAAAGCGCATCTAAGTGCTTTAAAAAAGTATAAAAATGCATTACGATATATTTCATGTCCAAAGCGTACATTAAACTCTAAGAGAAAAGTCCTAATTCAAAAAGGTGGTTTTTTACCAATTCTAATTAGTTCGTTGCTTTCAGGAATTTTTGGAAAAATTTTAAAAAATGATCAAAAATAAGCATAATTTAAATAAAGTAATTTAATGAGCCCGAATACCTTACAAAAATTACTTAATAATGATCGAGGGAATGAATTAATAATTACAACATTTTTACCAATTTTAAATAATAACAAAATAAGTGATTTTGATAAATGGATTAAGTTTCGTCAAGAACTAAGTTTATATCAAAATAAAAAAACGTAGTAAATCATGGAATACTTCAAATGAACAAAAATCATACTTAAATTCAACGAGAACAGCTGAATCTCAAACAATAGAATCGATTGATATAAATCCTAACACTTCAAAATTAAATTCAAAGTTTTCACCGGACATGTCGGAGCTCTCGGATTTACCTCAAAAAACTGATGAAGAAGATTTTAAATCAAAAGAAACTGCTAAGTTATGAATGTTAAAAAAAAGGTAAACTCCGCATTTCACTTTCAAGAAACGAAGAGATTCCTGACTTACCTCTAGAAAGTGATGATGAAATTCCAAATAAAATTAACAATAAACGAAAGATAAGCAAAACTTCGTTTTCAGAAGATAAAGAAGATATAAAAAAAAGCAGTAGTAAGAGTAAAGCTTACTGGAAAACAAAGCAAGTTAAGAGAAAGTTAAATAAACTTAAAGCAACGGAAACATTACCATATCAAAATTTAAATTATATAACAGGTCGTGAAAAATTGCGAAGATCAACTAGAAAAATTTAGTGCAAATAGGGAAAAACAAACTTAATTGGATATCTTACCAATAGCAGAAATTTAAAAATAAAAAATGAATTATGTAAATGATTTCTTTATTACATTGCTCAGTAATTACTCATTGAATGTATTTTCTGATAATGTAAAGTGTGCATTTACAAACATTGTAAATATCCCCGAAGACATGAATGATGACTGGGAAGTAGGCATTACAGATATGTATCTGAATAATTATATTAGCAAAACAGCTGCAAAAGAAACAAATTTATCTGAAGAAGCAGAGTTGTAAGTTTAGTAAATGCTGAAAACATTTAGATATAAAAACGTCGGCGAAAATATCTGAATGTGGATTGATTTTTATTTACACTGACATAATTAAACCCAGGTCTGTTGGTAGTATGAGACCCCGATGTCTTCGTGTAATGCATTATAACGGAAAAGAAAAAATATTCAGTTTAAAAATATTGAATATTATCCTTTGGATATATGGTCTCCAAATGAAATCTCAATATTAATTACAGATTCAAGTGGATATAAAGTACCTTTCGAGACTTCCGCAGTGCCGATTTTTGTTACTCTTCACTTTAGAAAAAGGAGAAGGTCAAACCTATAAATAACACATACCCAAATAATGCTTACTTAGAATACTAATAGTCATCATGGTGAAATCTTATCAGGATTATTATGTAAATCAGTGTGGAGCAAGTTTGTCCAATATAGGAACCCTATATGTAACCCCGCGAATTATTCAACAAGGGCGAGGAATCGGAAACTTTTTTAGTGGACTTTTTAATTACATAAAACCACTTTTCATTTCGGGTTTAAATGCTATAAAAAATCAAGCTGCAGAGACTGGAAAAGCTGTAATTAATGAATTTGGTAGAAAGCCATTAAGAAATATTATTCAAGAACAGAGTAAAATTGCTTTACAAAACCTATCAAATAAAGCAATAAATAAAATGACACGGTTTCAAAATGGTAGTGAAAAAAGAAATAAAAAGCGAGGTGGTAGAAAAAAACGAAATCATTTAACATCTAAACGACAACGTAAACATACCCAACCGTCACATAAAAGAAAAAAATCATCAAGGAAATTAAATATTACGGATATTTTTTCTAACACAAAATGAGTAACCATATAGAATGTATGAAAGGCGAATTAGATTTGTTTGCACCACACCCCACGCAAAGTTCAATTCTACGAACCGAAGAGGTTTCTTATAATCCAATTGCATCCTTGGATGGTGCCTCCTCAATCGAATTTGTTTGTTTGGGAAATGGTGAAACATATCGAGATCTATCAAGTGTTTATTTACGACTTGTGGTGCAATTGAAAAAAAATGATAACAGCGTCATTGAAGGAAATGCTGTCGGTGTAGTAAACAATATCTTACATTCAATATTTAGAAGTTCATCAGTGTATTTAAATAACATATTAGTTTCGCAGAGTGATAATAATTATCATTATAGAGCATATCTGCAAACAGTTTTAAACTATGGCTGTGACGCCTCGGAAAGCCACTTGGCCTCGCGAGGTTATTTTCAAAATTTCAGACGATTAACATCAGGAAAATACGTTTATCCGAGCTCTAATGAAACTCTGAAAAATATATTTCAGAATAGTAATAAGGTAGAACTATTTGGAAAAATTCATTGTGATATATTTAATCTAACGAAACTTCTTGTCAATAATGTTGACTTAAGAATTAATTTTAATATTGAAAAAACTGAATTTTAATTAATGGAAAAGAATAGCGATTCAAATTTAAAGATAATAGAAGCACAACTTTTCATGAATCATGTAACTGTGAACCCAAGCATTTTATTGGCTCATCATCATGTTTTACAAACAAAAAATGCTCTTTACCCATTCAGTAAAGTAGAAGTAAAATCGTTTACAATTTACCCAGGAAACAATACGCTATCAATAGACAATGCTGTAATTGGACAATTACCAAATTTTCTAGCTTTTTGTATGATTAAAAACCGTTCATACTCAGGCAACAAAGGACTAGATCCATTTAATTTTGAACATTTTAAAATGCAACGCTTTAATCTAATGGTGAATGGAGTTCAAGTTCCTTCGCAAGCTCTGGAATTTGACTACTCGAACTCTGAAAACGTTCAAAGCTCAAGAGGCTATAATATGCTATTCAGATCAAATTACCAAGGAAATGTTTGATACGAACAGTTTTATATTAGCCTTTGATTTAACTGCTGATCAGTCAAATACCACCATATGTTCAGATTTGATGTCGCAAGGCACAATAAGAATCGAAGGAAGATTTTCAGAACCTCTTAGTGAAGCCGTTACTTGTCTGGTATATTGTGAATACGATTCCATGATTGATATTGATAAGCATAGAAATATTCGAACCCTTTTTATACCCGTTACTCGTAGAGTAAAAGGGTATACTAGATTCGTTGAAAAGTATGTAACAGGCAGAAGGAAGCGTTTCCGACCATATAAAGTATATATATTCTTGATCAGGATCAGTAGCCGAGTCGATCTGGCCATGTCCGTCTGTCCGTCCGTCTGTCTGTCCGTCTGTCCGTCTGTCCGTCTGTCCGTATGAACGTCGAGATCTCAGGAACTACAAAAGCTAGAAAGTTGAGATTAAGTATACAGACTCCAGGGACATAGACGCAGCGCAAGTTTGTCGATTCAGGTTGCCACGCCCACTCTAACGCCCACAAACCGCCCAAAACTGCCACGCCCACATTTTTGAAAAATGTTTTAATATTTTTTCATTTTGTATTGGTCTTGTAAATTTCTATCGATTTGCAAAAAAACTTTTTGCCACGCCCACTCTAACGCCCACAAACCGCCCAAAGCTGTCACGCCCACACTTTTGAAAATGTTTTGATATTTTTTCATTTTTGTATTGGTCTTGTAAATTTCTATCGATTTGCCAACAAACTTTTTGCCACGCCCACTCTAACGCCCACAAACCGCCCAAAGCTGTCACGCCCACACTTTTGAAAAATGTTTTGATATTTTTTCATTTTTGTATTGGTCTTGTAAACTTCTATCGATTTGCCAAAAAACTTTTGGCCACGCCCACTATAACGCCTACAAACCAGCAAAAACTGTGTTTAAGACTCTCCTTCTCCCTTCCACTAGCTGAGTAACGGGTATCAGATAGTCGGGGAACTCGACTATAGCGTTCTCTCTTGTTTAAAATGAATACTTTACAAATTCACAATTTGCTTATAAAACATATATACACAAAATCAATTTTTAAAGGAGTTTTCCCTTCAGACCAGCTTCCAAAAACTATTTCAAAGTATCCGGCTTTAATTATTGCAAACACCGACACTTCAGATCAACCAGGAACTCATTGGATTGCATTCTATTTCGAAAGTCGCAAATCAGCAGAATTTTTTTATTCCTATGGACAATTTCCCCAAAACAAGAAATTCGTGACATTTTTAAAATCTAACGCAAATAAATATTGCTATAACAAGCAACAACTACAAGGATATTTTTCTAATACGTGTGGTCATTATTGCATAATGTATGGTCTTTTTAAATGTAAAAAGAAAACGCTAAAATATTTATTAACAAATTTTAAGAGAAATGACTTTTCATATAACGATAAATTAATACTTAAAATGTTTAAGTCTAATTTTAAAAAATAAAATGCAAGATATTTAAGAAAATCAATGTAGTTTATTTATTAAGTCGTTTGTTTAGCTTATAATATTTTAATATAATATTGAAGGTCTCGTCTCTTAAAATTGGAAGCCTATGACACTGGCACGTATCGGGTCCTTCCGAAGCGTCATCATCACTCCAGGGACAAAGCTTGTAGTGGAATCCATATTTAGAATGGATCAGTTCTTTATCCTCTAAGTCCTCCAGAGTGCTCTTCAAATATATAAGCTGCGTTACGTGCTCCTCAAATATCATGTCTTCAAACTGCATCAAGAAGAGCTCAATTTGTTTGGAGTCCATTTTCGTTATGGTTCTTTTAAGGTTTTTTAAAGACTGATGTTGGATTTAGAAAACTCAAACCTTTATATTGGAAAATTTCATTTACTTATTTATTTACTGATAAAAATTCAATTCGTGCAAAACTATATCTATTTACATCCTTCCCCTTATATACCATATGGGTAATACCATTCTCATTTAATTTCCTAAAAGGTGTCTTAGTACAGAATTTGTTTACATAACTCTTAGATAGAAAAATCCAAACATCTTTTTTGTCCTTGTCTGCTAAATAAAGAGCTACCTTAGTTCCATAGGGTGTCTTTTTCAGCTTACAACCAGTGATCTTATACTCAAATCCAATACATAGATCTTCAGATTTTGTATAACCAATCACAGGCTTCGATTTATTCAGAGTCTCTAGGAAATCCTAGAAATTCAACAAAATTTGAACAGGATTTATTTATTAATGTCCTATATGCATACCATTTCTGACCAACGTGAGATTTGATTCGTTATGCTCTTGTAACTATTCGTATTATACTAATGCATTTACTTACAATTACGAGACTTTTATACTGTTCAGCACTACATATATATATATATATATATATTACAAGAACAAAATACTACATGAAAGAGATACCAATATATACCTTTATATACATAAACTCAGTTAAGCCTATGTAGAATATTTTTATATACTTGAGTATATCTATTTCATTTTGTATAAATATATAACTTCATATGAAATAAAAAGTTACTACAAACCTTATATAAGACATCACTTTTCTCGAAAACTCAGATACAATTTTTACTCTCAGAATGACAAAGTTGTATTGTGAGTTGTGTTCGGAAACAAAATCGTTTGCTTCACTCAGCGGTTTAAAAAAACACACCTTTAAAGTGCATAACTTCAGCTATCAACAAGAGAGAACGCTATAGTCGAGTTCCCCGACTATCTGATACCCGTTACTCAGCTGGTGGAAGTGCGAAGGAGAGTCTTAAACACTGACAGTTTTTGGTGGTTTTTGGGCGTTAGAGTGGAATCTAGTATACCCCTTTAACCCTACGAGTATCGGGTATAAAAATCCCTTGTGGTCAGATAAATTCTGCAAATTAACTAAGAAAAATTACGTGCGGTCGGAAACAAAGTTTTATTAAAATCTCTAAATTCCGTTTGTTTAAATAACCAAACCAAATAACATTCTAAACTTCCGTGAGTCAAGAAATTTACAATTAGTACATTGTGGCAGTTTCACAACTTTTTGAGATCCACCTAAATCAATTACTGGATCAGATTAAAGAATTTCATTACTACGACAGCGCACCTGGCAAGCTGTCCGGATTTGTCAACCAGGTCGAGCAACTACTCAGTCTATATCCCACCCAAGATGCCCGGCAGGCAGATGTAACATATGGAGCAGTGAAACGCCTGATCCTAGATTCAGCGTTAGAAGAGCAACAAAATGGATGGAAATTAAGACAACACTAGGAACATCATTCAAGAACCACAGATCATACGTGACCGTAGTGAAACAACTGGAGGAAAGAACATACCCTGATAGCATTGGTAAGTCTTTAGAAAAATTAGAAGTGCAATATTGGAATATTTTGATAAACTCGAATTAGAAACAGAACAATTAAAACCTCTATATCTCGAAAACTGTACATGTCACTAGCGCGTAAAACATTGATACTATTTCCAAATTAAAACAAGCCACAACGGAGCTAGGTCTTTATGATGCTAATCCGGAAGATTAGTATTTTAATAAATCAAAAGGTCATAAGCAAAAGAACAATGGAAATATAAATTAAAGCAATAATCAATGATACTTTAATAGCAGGCATCATAGTTTTGGTTATGACTAAATTATGACTAAGCAATATCAATACTCGACTTGCCCTATACCTGTTAATTACTACACTTTTAGATGGGATTTAACTCAAGGTAGACCAAACAATCCTTTCAATTTTCAACCTTCAACACATCAAATAATGAGAATGGTAATGGGCCGGCAAAGAGACAATGAGAACATCAGAGTGGGCAAAGCAGAATGGACGTTAATTTTCATAAGACTGCCTAAGACACTCAAGTAATGTGGTAGGACGAACCAGTCCCCATGTTCTAATTAGCTATCATCACAATTATTATAAGGGAATGATCGGCACAGGTTCCTATATCAACATCGTAATGGAAAATTTTGCCGGCTTAGAGGAAGAAGAAGATTTGACAGTATACACTTTACAAATGGCCAATAAAATTAAAGCAGAGTATTTTAATGAAGCCCATTTCGATATGTCCGTCCGTACCAAAATTCGATGTCCATAAATGTTCCGATACTATCTCGAAGAAACGAACACAAAAATTGATTACGAGAAGGAAACTGTAACTTTAGGTTCGAGAACCTACAGGTTCAGATATGAAGAAAAAAACTTCGAGACC
Source organism: Drosophila santomea (assembly GCF_016746245.2). Taxonomy (NCBI): domain Eukaryota; kingdom Metazoa; phylum Arthropoda; class Insecta; order Diptera; family Drosophilidae; genus Drosophila; species Drosophila santomea. The sequence continues at coordinate 24,887 of NW_025318959.1, forward strand.
GCATCTACAAAATGCCTTGACCCAAAACAAAAAGACGAATCCGCACCAGTGGAGAAATTTGGTCCGAAACAGTAAAAGGCTAACACCGCACCTGTAAAGTGCTTTAAACTCAAGCTTAAACCAAAGCTTAAACGGAAAAATGAGACCGCATCACCAAAATGCCTCACTCCAAGAGTGAAACTTGACACAGTGCACAATGATGTAAAACACTTTGATCCCAAGTCCATTGACGATATAGTCAGCATCGCAATAAATAATGAATTACGCGAGCGTAACGAGTACGGACTCGAACATCTAAATGTAGAAGAAATTCGCAAAGCGAAGTCACCCTATTGTTCCCAAGAAGGCAGACGCCTCTGGGAAACAAAAGTTTAGGTTGGTAGTGAATTATAGGAATCACGATTGTGTAGGGGGCTCGTCACCCAAGATGTGTTGAGCTGACTGTCGAAATGGGGACAACTTCCCACGGCGCCAACGAATATATCGCAAAGGGGACAACCAAGAAGAAGAACAACAAGCGGGGGCGTCGTGGACATGTGTGGTTTATTCGGGTGCATACATAAGACTAATTGTAGCTTAAAACTAGAGCGGCGCTCTTACCCGCTTTACATCGCTAAAGCGGGCTCGGGTGATCGGATGCGCTTGGAGAGCGCGAGCTCGGATGACAGCGAGAGCGTAAGTGCGTAAGAGGGGCGAGCGCGGGCAAGAGCGAAAGCTCTGTTCGCAGAGGCTGTACAGTGGACCCTCACATTAACATTCCGCCCCCCATTGCAATCACCCGGGTTGCAACATGGTCATTGCTATGGCTGGTGGCAGGCTCCGGACACGACCCATTCGAAAACGGTGTTCTGGGCCACCGGCAGTCCGTCCTGGATCTTCAGGAAGCCTGGCTGCATCACGTCGGCCAAGAAAATATCGCGGAAGTGGGCCCGCACTGTTAAGCTCAGCTCCCGAATTGGAGTGCGAATGCGCCCGAACCGGACGCTGTTGTCCCGTTTGGAGCTCACGGTGGCCGAGCAAACCTCCTCATCCCCAACTCTGGTCGTTGGTAGTCTGAACGCTGTCGCCAGCGCCGTGTCGAAGACCTGAGTTCCGGTATTAATCCGCACCATAGCAGTCGGTAGCAGGTTGACGCTGTGTCGCTGTAACAGAGACGACAGCGACGGCGCGGAGGATGCAATCGGCGGTCTACTCGGACGGGCGGCGGAAAACTGCCTAGGCGCAACGGACACACCCTCATGAGAGGCCGAGGAACGCCGTGGTGAGGCGGACGTGGAAGAGGTGCAGCAGCGTGTGATGATCCTGCCCGAACGTTTTGCAGCAGTCCCCTCGCCGACACGTTCCGTCGGAGTGTTCGTGGCCAGACAGCGGCCTCGGCACTCAAGCGCAGAAATCGGCAGCATTTCCGTAACGGGTGGATCCCACTGCAGACTCGGCAACGGTAGGAGTTAGTACCTCGAGTACATCTGCTTTCCAATGCGGTGGCGCTGCGCGGACGTGAAGACATCGTGCTTGATATGACTGGAGGAATACGACGGAGAGAGAAGCGGAAATCAGTACTGGTAAAACTACGAACTAGGAACATTGGAGTGGACAGGCTATGTGACCTAAGCCAAGGTGTTCTGGGATCACAGCGTCATTCTGGTGCTGGTCCAGCGAGTCCTCGAGGGCGCAGGTAACTCGCGTGGAGAAGGCGGAGACCCTCCGGGGGTCTGCTTAATGGACTGGGCCTGTCAACACCCAACCAAAAATGGTTTCCTGGCCGGAAAAGAATCCACAAATGTTTATTTTGCAGTTGCCCAGGAGAATAGACGGAAGAATGTCAGGACATCAACCTAGGAGCTCTCAAAGAACTAGGGTTCCGCAAGGGGAATGTCCGGAAGATCCTTAAGAAGATCTTGTAGAATTAGATACGAGGGCAGATTTCCGGCCAGGTGCGGTAGAACATAGGCTGCGGTCTCTAACTGTATCCCAGGTCTGGAAAGTGATCGAAACGAAAAATTACACATCTTAGTGACGTGACCGGTCACGGTCCGGCTTGGGCCGGACACTTGGGCCTGTATAGTCTTGATTAAGTCAAACAGCCGTTCTGTAATGAAGGTTGCTTCGGACCCAGGGTCAATCAGAGCTCGCTCTTGGAAGCTGCCCCCCAGATGGCACACGTGAATGAGGGAAGTGTCCAGTACAACGGCTTTTAAACCGGAAGCGAAGCATACTTGCACATCTGTGGGATTCTCTGAGGTGCCCGAGCCTTCTGGAATCGGGACGGGCCGAGTCCTGGCTGTCGCAGTCGAACTTGGATCGGTGCAAATGTATTACCGCAGTGCAGGAGGTTGTGATGCCGGTTGTGGCATGTGAAGCAGCTGTGGGCACTAGTGCTATCCCGTTGCTGGTGCCCCCGTTCAGTTCAGGCAGAGCTGCCTTCTCTTGACGTAGTCGGAGCGACCGTGGACATAAGCGAATAGGGTGGTTCTCCCTGGAACACCCCGGGGGGGCGGAAGACACCCTGGTCTCGTATGAGTTGAGCCTACGCGCTTGCAGTTGCCGGTCTCGGCGGAAATTGTCCCGAAACGATAGGCCGGATGTCGTCGATGGCCTCCAGAGTACGATGGCGCTCAGTCAGGAACGCATCCATCTCATCCCAAGTTGGAATTTCGACCTTGTTGTGGATGGATTGCTCCCACAAGAATAGTGTGATTTTATGAAGTTTTGCGGACACCATAAACACCAAGAGGCAATCCCAAGCCTTGACTTGAATAGAGAACGTCTTCAATGCTGTCAAACAGGTTTGAATTGTGCTCTGTAAGTCTCTTAAGGCGGTCCCGGACTCTTGGGGGACAGTTGGGAGGCTGTGTAACATCTTCAAGTGGCTGTTAACCAGCAAGCGTCTATTTTCATAGCGATCCGTAAGGCCTCGCCACGCTGAACTAAACCCTTCATTCGTCACCGGTGCTTTCGACACAATCACGTGTGCATCGCCACTCGTCTTGGCAAGCAGTTGAAACAACCTTTCCACCGGTGTGAGACGGGGATTTGGGATATATATCGCAGTGAAAAGGTCTCGGAGTGTGGGCCACCAAAGATAATCACCAGCGAAAACTTCGGTGTCCACTGGCGGTAGACGACACCCTGTCGTCGAAGGTGTGGGAACACTGACGGAAGCCTGAGTGGACTGGACTGCCGCCTTTTCTATTATCTCCTGAGGATTGGCAACACACCTCGAATAGACGGAATAACAGTAGCTGTATTTGGATTCCTCGGCGGACACGGAAAGGAGATTGGAGCAGCTATCATAGGCCTTCTTCACATTTTCCTTGATTGATAAGGCCTTGATTTCGTCCAGATGGACTCGGCACATTTGCCGCGAAAATCTCTCAGGTTCCGAGGCGCACGGAGTGCAGAGGTTAGCTTTGAATAAGCTAGCTCGGAACCTTTTTAGGGCGACACCTACCGCACTTTGCGCCATTTTTGGGACCGACCGAGTCAACCTTGCTGAGGGACCGGGGGAGGTATTGACGAATTCTTCGCTTTCTGTCCGTTGAATGGTAGCCTTTGGCTTTAACTGAGACGGCCGAGGAGATGCGGATTGGGACCTGTCCAAGCGGATCGAAGGGATCGTATGCGTCTTCTTGTCGCCTCCCGTGGGCATTCTCAGAATCTACTTCTGCTGATAAGGGCTTTTCACCTGACTTGGGCAACGGGTGCCTTGGAAGAAGCAGCTAGACGGTCACACTAAGGCTCTTGGCGCGACAAGCTTGTCGTCGCTGAAAGAAGAGACGAGTTACGTGAACAGGCAACTGGCAAGCGACCGCTGAAGCCGGTTAAAATAACTAGGTTATTTAGGAACGGCGGAAAAAGCCAAAAAAAAGGGCTTAGAAAACGCTTGCCCGCAAATAACTTGACTCCAACAAACCAACGGGCAAAAAATATACTCGCCGGCGGCGAACGACGATGACACGACCTGTGTGGCACACAAATAAATGTGCGCCGCGGCTCCGGAGCGAATCCGAAACTGTCGAAAGTATCGCGGGCGGATGGTGCCCTATGCGGAGTGGACAACAGAATTGGAAACGGGAGTGTAGGCAAGAAGATCCGAGATCTCGATGTCGTCGCGCATAAATATATGAATAAAAATATTAATATTTCGTTGCTCGGACGTTGAGCTTTCTTATATTCTGTTCTGTTTCGTAATTCGAAAATAATTAATTACTAATTCAGAAAATAGTAATCGCAAAAATTCACTTATTCTCAAACTAAATAATTGCGAAGCCGGAACGGTGGAATTAAAACCTTGGCTGTTATGCCGCCGGCAAGCTGTGTGTGCGTAAGGGACGGAAGATAGAGGGAGAACAAACAACAACACCGCGGCCTCTGCAGCGGTTAACTCGATACTGGACAACAAAACAATCGCGGTCCCGCCCCTCTGGATTTGTAATAAAGTTGTTGTATTTGTCTCGCTTTTAGTTCGTATTTATATTATTTCGTTATTTAATAATTTATTAAATTTTTTGTAATTTATTAAGCCATTTGCAAGTATTCAATTTATTATGTAAAGCGATAACTAAAGCGATTCCAGGTAATTGAAGGGCAGCATTACCATTTTTGTCTAGGATAAGTGATTAACATTTCCTAACGCGAGATCACCCGAAATGCAACTCTGCTGCTGTTAAAAGCTTACCGCCTTTATTGTCGGCGTCAGTTCGGTCTCTTGCTATACTGATCTGAATGAAGAAAGACATATAACGTAGTGCTTGTGCGAATCTAATTAAACCCGCGTGTTCAATAAGTCACGTGCAAATCGAAAAGACCAGCTGAAGCACCGATTCAGACAGAATCTGGTGATTCTTATTTTTAACTGAATCAGGTATGTGGATTCTGTACAGTTAGGGATCAGCCTTCTAATTAAGGTTATCAATGGACACAGGCATTAAATTTCAAATCTGGACACAAGCGAAGTCCGGTGATATCTAGCGCGTCACGCGCGCACCGCAAGCAGCTGCGACTGTGGCGCGGACGACGCTACCATCTTCAACAGGAGCAACTAGGAGACCCTGGCCGCATTCCACGTGGGGATCTCCAAGCGGACTTTGCATTCCATGTGCGGATCTCTAAGCGGACGCCGCTGGTCGGAAATCCAAAATTCCTGGCCAAAAATCAAAAAGCCAATATTTCTCGTTTATTGTTACATCATTATAGGTTTTGGGGTCGCTGATAACGAAAATGATAAAAAAAAAATCAAAATGGCGGATCCAAAATGGCGGAAATTTTTTGTCAAAAATACTGCGTTTGTGCTGAAATTTATATCATAAGTGTTTTTTGGGTCGCTGATTACCAAAATCAAATCTAACAAGAAAGAACGCTATAGTCGAGTTCCCCGACTATCTGATACCCGTCACTCAGCTGGTGGAAGTGCGAAGGAGAGTCTTAAACACTGACAGTTTTTGGCAATTTGTGGGCGTTAGAGTGGGCGTGGGAAAAAGTTTTTTTTGCAAACCGATAGAAATTCACAAGACTAATACAAAAATGAAAAAATATCAAAACATTTTTCAAAAGTGTGGGCGTGGCAGTTTTGGGCGGTTTGTGGGCGTTAGAGTGGGCCTGGCAACATGAATCGACAAACTTGCGCTGCGTCTATGTCTCTGGAGCTTGTATGCTTAGTCTCAACTTTCTAGCTTTTGCAGTTTCTGAGATCTCAGCGTTCATATGGACAAACAGACGGACGGACAAAAAGGGACGATTTCTTCTGATCTGATAAAGCCAAGAGTCGGAGAAAAATGTCTTCGATAGTCTTTTCTCGAGACCATTTCCGCGAGTCATGTGCTCGGTAATTTCGCACATCCTTATTTCGGGACTCCTGAGCTTCTTCAGATAGCTGTCCATCGGTAATTGCTAATTGGACGATTCGTGGGCCATGGATCAGAACTTTATGTACGGCTGTGGACAAGCAGTACCATGGATATAAACGAACGAACGAAAAGGTCAGCAGTCTCGTTTCAATATATCTCAAACAAGTCTACTTTGACATTGAATCCACTGGAAATAACTTGCAATATGACATGACATCTTTTCATCAACTCAGGATCGACCCCAAGAATCCGAGCAGACGTTGCAGTATTTTTAAAGAAACGCCGAGCTGTATTTCCATTAGACGAGTTTCCCATGCCTTGTTTTGGTTTATTAATTATGAGATTCAATATGGTGGGATAATATTTCATTCAATAAAAGTCAATTTTGACAATACACGAAATGCGCGGTGCGAGTTATCGGTGACGGCATAAGCTTGCCCTCACCTCCCCCGAAACCCCCACGGGTAAAAGCCTAAACTAAAGGCACCTAACCCGGAACAGAACCAGCAGCGTCAGCACCGGGGCAGCAGCAGATCGCCAACAGAGGATTCCGCCGAACCCGCGGACTGGAGTCGGGGCATCCGCCCAAGAATGCAGCGTAAACAAAACAGCACTCGAATTGTAGCCAACATATAAACTGAAATGAAATACAAAATCACTCTTGATCGAGAAGCAGAACCAGAAGGTTGTTATTATTCTTTACATCAAAGCTTAAACTTCAGGAATATATCACAACTTAAACCGGACCACGACTTAACTGGCGCAGCCGAAAAAGAAGAACCACAAGGAAGCATAGCGGAAAACAAGGAAACAAGGAATGGAGATCATAGGAATACTTACCATATTAGTGTAATGCAGGTAAGCGGCCGTGGCCAAGTGACCCGAATAAATGAGTGCGAAATATTTAAAGAAATCTAAAATGAGATGTAACAGTGCAACTATCAAAATTAACAATTCCATGCGCATAAGACAACCTGACACCAAGGCATAAAAAAAAAAAAAAAAAAAAAAAACACAAAAAGAAATGAAAAATGACACATATCAAACGGCTTCAATCGCTGATTGCCGCTTAAATGCATCGCGCATTTAGATATTTAAACGTTACACACAGTGCAAAAATTAGGGGAATTAAACCCATATATGGCAACCAAAATTGTGCACCACCAAACGAAACATATTAAACTGCTTCAATCGCTGAATGCCGCTTAAATGCATCGCGCATTTAAATATGTAAACGTCACATACAGTGCAAAAATTAGGGGAATAAAACCATATACTACAACTAAAATTGTGCACCACCAGACGAAACATATTAAAACGGCTTCAATCGCTGATTGCCGCTTAAATGCATCGCGCATTTAAATATGTAAACGTCACATACAGTGCAAAAAATTAGGGGAATAAACCCATATATTACAATTAAAAGTGTGCACCACCAGGCGAAACATATTAAACGGCTTCAATCGCTGATTGCCGCTCGAATGCATCGCGCATTTAAATATGTAAACGTCACATACGGTGCAGGAAATTAAGGGAAATAAACCGCAAATATTACAACTAAAATTGTGCATCACCAAACGACACATATTAAACGGCTTCAATCGCTGATTGCCGCTTAGATGCATCGCGCATTTAAATATGTACGTTAGGTTATATACAGTGCAACAAAAAGTAAGGGAAATAAACCCCAAATATTACAATTGAAACGAATATATACCAGGCAAAACATATTTAAGCGGGCATCAATCGCTGATGACCGCTGGTGCATCGTGCACAAAATATCTAAATTGTCATACTGCGGATAGGCAAATGCAAATGCCCCGCCACCGAATTAATGTGTATGTGTGTTTATAATCACGGCCGATCATTCCGTTTTGTGCCAGCCAAGGAGGGGGGAAGTGGTGCAGCTCAAGCCAGCCGCGGTTCTTGACTCCCGAGAAATCTGAAACCCGAGTGCGGAAACCGACGGCGACTGATGGGGGCACCCCCCATTCCCCTCCTGGGCCATAACAACCACAATTGACGGCCGACCCCTTGAATTATGCTGGAGTTGAATTCTTTTGCGCATCGGACCACACAAAAATTAAACAAACAATCAAATCTTAAAGTCAAAAGGAGATGAAAACTAAACAAAAAGCACTTGAAAACATTGTATTTGAAGCACTTGGCTCGGCGGCTTTATTAGATTACTTTTTATCGATTGAGTAAACAATTATTAATGACATCCACTTGCAGATCCCAACGGATCAACCCATACACTACACAATAAAAAATTTTTTACGAATGATAAGTACAAACTAACAAAGAAAAACTTAAATAAAACATCGTAATATATAAAATCTTACATTAGCACACAAATACATATATATATGTTTTTTCTCATACTATTACACATACACATTTTTTTATACTCTAATAATATAATATATCAATATACAGATAACCAAATATCGTCAAATATAGATAGGAAAAATGAAAAAGGGAAAATAAAAAAAAGAAGTAGGCCGAATATCTTAACGTTATACTTACGCGAATTTTCACTTGCGAATAAAAGGGGTTCCGTAACCTAAATGTCAAAGAGGACAATAGTGGACAAAACGAGGTCCAGGCTAGGTCTCAGGAGTAGCGGTAGCCTACCAGAGATTAGGGAGGAAGAATTAATAGCCATGGATTCGGGACACGCCACCGGGGGTTCTAGAACCACCAGCCCGATCCCCGGCGGTTCGAATAGTATAGGGAATATGAGCACTGTCCTGAATAATTCAATTAATACTACTCTGACCACTACATTGAATCCGAAAGATATTTTAGCATTTGTTAAACAACTACCGACTTTCGATGGGACCCAGGGGACCCTACAGAAGTTCATTGTAAGCGTGGAGGAGGTCATTATGTTAATTAGAGGAACTGACCAAACACCTTACGGGCAGCTATTGCTGCGTACGTTGAGGAACAAGATAATAGGGAAAGCGGACGAAACTTTAAATATGCTGGATACTAAGCTGGAATGGGATAGTATTCGCGACAACCTAAAACGCATGTACGCATGCAAAAAGACGGAACCCATACTTATATCTGGAATACAGAACCAACCAAACAGTCTCTCCTTCGGGAAGCTTTTTTACGAAATTACCAGGCTCAGGAGCGAACTACTTACACTGCCAACTAATTCAGAACAGGGGGTCAGTGCGGAATCAAAAAGAGCCCTCTATGATGGCATTTGCCTAAATGCCTTTTTAGTCGGGCTCCGCGACCCGCTCAGGACAGTCATTCGGGCTAAAGGGCCGTCGACCATTGAGCAAGCCCACGAATGGTGCCAGGTGGAACAAAGTTTCATGTACCAAAGACAAAATAGGGATAACAACTATAGTAACAGCTTCGACCGTAACAGGTCTTATCAAAATAGATCAGGCGGACGCTTTGAGCGTAACCGCAATTACCCCTCGAACAATTATAGGCAGGACTATAGGAGTAATAACCCTTTCCGACAAGAGGAGTCCCGGAACTACAGTAATAGGGGGCGTAACAACTCCAGGGATGGATCACGCGACCCGCAATCAAATAACTCGGGTCGGCGTAACAGATCCCCCCAAAGGGCCCCCGCCAACTTCAATAACATTGATGACAGCGTAAATTTTCAACAAGGAGCCTCGACCGACAAGTCGGTTACTTAAGTAACAAAACTCCTGGCTCTGCCCTTCCCTATGTAACACTAACTCTTTTTGACCACCCCAAACTCCTAAAATTCCTTATTGACACCGGGTCATCTTACTCATTTATCGACCCGGACATTATTCCCCAAGAATTGACGCGGACACTTGACCAGGACGTAAAAATAACCACTGTCTTGGACAGTTATACACTAAGAAAAGCAACGACTCTACCTATAACGAGGGAGTTCGAGGAGCAAGGAGTCATGAACCTCCTGCTCTTCAAATTCCACCACTTTTTCAACGGGCTCCTCGGTATAGACTTCCTAACTCAAAATAAGGCAAAGATTGATATTGAGAATTTAACCCTCAAGACACAATCTGCCTCAATTCCAATAATAACACGAACTAACAGGGGTACACAGGAATTGCACATTCCACCCCACAGCAGATCTCGCGTCAGACTGCCTGTAGACATTAACAAGGGACATTTTTCCGTCAATGCAGTGGGTATTAGTAACAACCTTAGCTTCACGGGGGGCCTCTACACAGCTATCGACGGACACAGTTACTTTGAGGTAACTAACAACTCTCACGACGAACGGACACTCTTCTTAGACCAACCAATAGAAGTTACACCGTATAATGAAGACGAATACAACCAAATCTACAGCATGACACTGGGGCCCAACCCCAATGAAAAATACAAACAACCAATCGACCACATCCGGACGGAACACCTAAACTCGGAAGAGAAAAAGGGACTCCTCCTCGTCTGCAACAAGTTCCGGGAGCTGTTCTACGATGAGAAGGAGACTCTCACCTTTTCGAATGCCGTCAAACACTCTATACTAACAACATACGCGAGTAACGTCGCATTGGGAGCAGTGCTGCCACAAGGACCAAAATCCTGCTACAGACCAATCTGCTTCGCGAGCAGGACCCTTAACGAAGCCGAAACCCGTTACTGAACGGTAGAAAAAGAAATGCTGGGAATCGTCTGGGCAATAAAGTACTTCCGACCGTACCTCTACGGCCGGAAATTCAAACTAGTTACTGACCACAAACCCTTATTAGGCCTCAAAAATTTTAATGGCCAGAACGCAAAACTCATTCGCTGAAGGGATGCCTTAAGCGAATACGATTACGAATTGGAACACGAAAAGGGTTCCCAAAACGTCGTCGCAGATGCACTGAGCAGGGTAGAACCGAATACCCATGTGAATGTCTCGGTACCAAACGACCCGGGAGCAATCCCGATATCCCCGAGTCCACTTAACGTCTTTAGATTACAGGCCACCTTTACAATCTCACCAGACCCATCACGCACAACCTGTGCCCCATGCAGAAACAAAATTAGGAGACAGATATCCGAACCTCTCTTTAACTTAGAGATTGTTACGGATATCTTAAAAACTTTGCTAAAACCCAATAAAACCGTAGCCGTGTTCGCAACCGACGAAATTTTCGGAGTAATACAAGAATCTTATTCCAAATATTTCGCGGGAACCAACCTTTATAAAATCCTCAGGTGCTTAACGTTCCTTAAGGAACCCTCAAGCAACGAAATGGAATCGATTATTAAGACAGGCCACACAAATAATAACCATCGGGGGGTGGACGAGATGTACACCCACCTAAAAAGGGAAATTTACGCGCCCCATCTGAAAAGCCTCATCACACAAGCAATTCGGAATTGCGAGATCTGCCTCACCCTCAAATATGATAGGCACCCGCAGAAACCGCCTTACCAATTGCCCGAAATCCCAAGCAGACCACTAGACATCTATACTATCAACAAGACCTACAACCTGACAATCATAGACAAATATTCCAGATTCGCACAGGCGTTTCCATTACCTATTAGGAACTCCATAAGTGTCACCAAGGCATTCAAAAATTTCTTCTGCCAATTCGGCGTACCTAAAAAGGTAATCTTTGACCAAGGAGCCGAATTTGCGGGTACCGTTTTTACCGACTTCCTGGGACAATAGTAACTCGATAGTTGAAAGGCTCCATTCGACCTTAACAGAAATCTATCGAATCATCCTCACGAAGAGGAGGGAAATGAACCTAGATCTAGATCACGAGGAAATTATGTCGGAGGCAATAATAACATACAATAACGCTATACACTCGAGCACGAACCTAACACCGTTCGAACTCTTTAGTGGCCGCACCCATGTGTTCGAAAAAACAGTCAAGTTCAACAACGAACATGACTTTTTAAGCAGGCTTCATGAGTATCAGAGTAAGCTCTATCCAGTCGTCAAAACACACCTAGAAGAAACAGCCGGTAAACGGATAAACAAACTAAATGAAGCTAGGGAAGACCCCCTTACTCTGCCTGTCGGAAGCTCGGTCTTCCGTAAGGAAAACAAAAGGAACAAAATTACTCCCAGGTTTAGCAAACATAAAATTTCTCGAGATAATGGGGTCACCGTGCGAACAATTAAAAAGCAGAAAATACATAAACAGAAAATTAGGAAAGTCTCGTTACCTACAAACCCATAAAATTAAAAACTGACCACCTCGGAATTCTCCTCTTTACAGGCTGACGCTAGTCAACAGCCAGCGACTAGAAATAAATAGACTAGGTGAGGAGCAACCCTCATTAAGCTCAACATGGGAACGGCCCGGACAATAACATCATTTATGACAATCAAACACCTGATCCACCTGGAAGAATACGAAGTTACTACCGACAAATTACACGAATTAATTACGAACCTGCCGGACCTGCCGAACATCGTCGAAATAAGAACACTATTACTTAGGAAACTTAATCAGATAGAACAGAAATTAACTTCACTACTACCTAGCGAAATTAATAGCAGACCTAGGAGAGGACTCATTAACGGACTAGGGACAATAATCAAAACGATCAGCGGCAACATGGATGCCACTGACGAGAAAAAATTAATTCCGAATTAAAACAATTGGGGAGGAACGCGGAAAATACCGCGCAATTCAGAACGAAACATTAATAAGGTTCATGGAAATCACAGACCACATAAACAAAGAGCAGGAGGTCATAAATAATTTCATCAATTTTAATCAGAATAGGATATCTAAGGAAATAGATACAGGACTCCAAAATGCAGAATTGAATATATTTTTGACTAGAATCAATATTAACTTAGATCTTCTCTACACAAATTTGGCAGGTATAGCAGAAAGCCTATTATTCGCAAAACTCAATATTGTTCCCAAATACATCTTAGATAATGCTGAGATACAAAAAATCAAAATGTCATTAACAGATCAAAACGTTAAGATAAAGGCAGACTACGAAGTTTACAACCTACTATCACTCGAAACTAGCACAGAAAAGAAAACAATTGTTTTTGAAATTAAAATACCAATTTTGTCTCCAAATAATTACACACTGTACCAAATTGTAACCATACCATAACCATACCAAAATTTATTTTAGAGGATAGAATAGAACTTAAAACACTAAATAAACACAAATTGTATTAGAGTTAATGATTTATCAGTTTGCGAAACCCCACCGACCCCGACAACCCGGAATGCATCCATAACCTGCTAGCCAACAAGACAGCGACATGTACCGTAGTGGAAACCATAACCCAGACACGGATCTACAGCCCCATAGAAGGACTCCTGGTTATCCTCAACGCAATAGACGTTAATATGACCTCCGATTGTATACCGAGCAAAAGTTTGAGCGGGTCGTTTATTATAAATCACGACAGTTGCTCCATCACCATCAACGGTACGAAATATGCCGACGCCACCGTCACAATGACCGATAGATGGCAGATGGATATAACGAAAACCAACGACGTTAAAACCATGCCAGCCATAGAACCCATCAACCTTCAACAGCTGCACCTCAGTACGCTCAAAACCAAGTGGACTATCAACACCATGCAGAGCAAAGCGGCGGACCACTTAACAACGATATATATATTGATCGCAAGCTCTATCGTACTAGCAATCGCCGCATGGATCTGGAGGAAAGACAAGATTATCTACGCAACTACTTCCCTGCCAGTCACCGGAACTCCAGCCATACCTTCGTTGTGGCCTTCGTTTCGTCTTGATGGGGGAGGAGTTATCGGTGACGGCATAAGCTTGCCCTCACCTCCCCCGAAACCCCCACGGGTAAAAGCCTAAACTAAAGGCACTCAACCCGGAACAGAACCAGCAGTGTCAGCACCGGGGCAGCAGCAGATCGCCAACAGAGGATTCCGCCGAACCCGCGGACTGGAGTCGGGCATCCGCCCAAGAATGCAGCGTAAACAAAACAGCACTCGAATTGTAGCCAACATATAAAACTGAAATGAAATACAAAATCACTCTTGATTGAGAAGCAGAACCAGAAGGTTGTTATTATTCTTTACATCAAAGCTTAAACTTCAGGAATATATCACAACTTAAACCGGACCACGACTTAACTTGCGCGCCGAAGTGCTGTGTCAGCTCACGCACGAATTCACCAACACTGACTCAAACAATATCGTTTTCAGGTAATGCTAACGGATTCGAATTTCACATCCTTTTTTACGCGTAAAACCGTTGCCCCTTTTTTGGGTTGAGCTGGGTTCATAACTAATTCTCTAGATATGTGAAAAAAATTTGACAAAATAAACTATTCGGCGCGCTGACCTTTCATTTTTAATAACTCCTTAAAAATGCATGTAATTGATTTCCGCAAAAAATAATAATATTTGTAAAAATGATAGGATGGCTGGTTTTCCGAATGGTGGAGTGTTTTTATTGGCTTAGAGGGTAAAGAGATTCGCTTCTACAAAACTTTACGTGCGCTTCCTTACGCGTGCCTTTTTAATCTCTTCTTCTTAGTCTTCTATCGATCTCGATCATCATTCTACTTATCGATTACACTATAGGGTTTAGCCTAAACTATTTCTAGACAACAACCCGCTCGTTACATATTCTACATACCTCCAGGAACAACCTCCATTTTGTCGCGAACGATCTCACACGTGAAGCAATGACGGGCAAGTTTAAGTGTGTGCCCACAGCAAGGTATTGAATATATCGACCCAACCTTTTGGATTATGACACTTTAATGCCAGTGTCATGAAGAAAAATCTGTCGGTAACTTTCGATTTTTTGATTTTTGGCCAGGAATTTTGGATTTCCGACCACAGTGCGCCGCATTCTACGTGCGGATCATCAGCGGATCACTTTCCGGACTCTGCATTCTACGTGCGGATCTCCACTCGAACGCCGCATTCCACGTGCGGATCTCCAAGCGGATGACGCATTCCACATGCGGATCATCAGCGGATCACCTTCCGGACTCTGCATTCCACGTGCGGATCATCAAATCGGACTCCGCCTTCACTCTGAAATGTGTCTGCGACATGTGATCAACTGAACAAAACTCGGTTTCGATTCGAATGATTAAAATGTTTAAATTCAATTAAATCTTGGTAGCATTCGGTTTAAGGTTGAAAGTTGGTTAAGCCGTATGTTAGATGTAGCTGTAACGTGTACATATTGTTGGACTTCGAGCTGTAGGGAGCTTTTGTTCATAAAATCACTTAACGCATAAATCGACCTAACATCGGACGTCATCAGGCCTACTGACTTCGTGGGATCTTTCGTAAGTAAGCATAGCCGCAATTATTTTTATGTTTCCTCCAGAAACTCGCGTCCGACAAATTACTCGTAGCTTGAATATTAACGTGAAAATAGTAAATATCGATTAGAATTAAACGATTCGAATAATTTTTGTATAGTAGCGATAGTTTTGAAGCAACGATTTAAAGTGGAAATTCAATGAAGAACACTTTTATTTCATTATACCCGTTACTCGTAGAGTAAAAGGGTATACTAGATTCGTTGAAAAGTATGTAACAGGCAGAAGGAAGCGTTTCGACCATATAAAGTATATATATTCTTGATCAGGATCAATAGTCGAGTCGATCTGGCCATGTCCGTCTGTCCATCCGTCTGTCTGTCCGTCTGTCTATCTGTCTATCTGTCCGTCCGTATGAACGCTGAGATCTCAGGAACTACAAAAGCTAGTAAGTTTAGATTAGGCATACAGACTCCAGAGACATAGAGGCAGCGCAAGTTTGTCGATTCATGTTGCCAGGCCCACTCTAACGCCCACAAACCGCCCAAAACTGCCACGCCCACACTTTTGAAAAATGTTTTAATATTTTTTCATTTTTGTATTGGTCATGTAAGTTTCTATCGATTTGCCAAACAATTTTTGCCACGCCCACTCTAACGCCCACAAACCGCCCGAAGCTGACACGCCCACACTTTTGAAAAATATTTAGATATTTTTTCATTTTTGTATTAGTCTTGGAAATTTCTATTGATTTGCCAAACAACTTTTTGCCACGCCCACGCTAACGCCCAAAAAACCGCCAAAAACTGTCAGTGTTGAAGACTATCCTTCGCACTTCTACTAGCTGAGTAACGGGTATCAGATAGTCGGGGAACTCGACTATAGCGTTCTCTCTTGTTTTTATTATTACTTAGTTACTCGAATGTATTCAGCGGTTAATAATTAAATGGAGTTTATAACAATGGAGATTATATGATTCAGTAAATATATAGAAGGTCGCCAGAGGGAGGAACGGTTTACAACAAAGGGGAATTTATGACTAATTTAACATAATTCCAGGAGGGCGGGTATAGACCGGAAGAAACCACCATCTAATTCTTCCACTGCTAACTGAGCTACCTTTCTGTCCGTCTGCATCTATAACTTCCCGTCCGCTTTTCATATTGCCTCTGTCTACATATTGGTAATGTGACGACTGCGATTCGAGAGTCAAAACAACCCACCCCAGCACTGAACCTAGCCGGCAACTTAGTTAGACAGAGAAGACTCTCGAGAGTAGATAAACAGTCGTGTTCGTTACATACTAATTGGCGCCCAACGAATTAAATTCTCGAAGGAATTTTAATTTGGTGGATAAAACTTGATTGAACAATCGAATAGTCAAGTTCCGAATAACCCTACGAATACCTGCTGGAATTGGCAGATTTTGGTCAAACCAGACCGGTCATAATATTATAATATAAATAACGAGGTTGTTATTACGTCAACCCGAAACAAGTCAATAAGGAGTTCTAGTATGGAATGATAGTATTGTATTATTACAACTCTATACCGACCAGAACTTCAGATTGACGACTTATTTTGAATGAATCGAGACTGTTTGATATTGGATTATTTCAGATCATTCCTCTTTCAACCAGACAATATTTTCAGTAACCTTAAGAGTAGAATCAGTGAATACAATTTAGAAGGAGGGATAATCTCAGCTAGCTTGAAATTGTTGTAATCCGTATCCGAACTAGGCCAAACCTTTATCACGATAGTTATGAATAGTAGGTTCTTGTGGGTTGAGTTTGGATTTTAGTTTTGGATTTTATTTTAGAGAAAAACTGAACATCCGCTCGTTTTGCCTTCGATTTTCAGAATGAATCTTTATTTTTATTGTCTAGTTATTCTCAACTCTGTTTGTTACATATTTGTTTACTTAAAGTGCTGATTTGGCCGAAAAGTGGAATTAGAGCGGATGCAGTTCTGTGTGTCGAGGGGTATCGGGTGAACCCTAATGTTTGTAGCGACTCAGCATTTCAAGTGCCGTTCGATACCAAATACTTGTGGATGTCATCTAAATCTCAATTATCAGGATGGGTCTAAGCGGGGACCGCCGAGGGTATTGCTGAAGCGACTCTTAAGTCTCTGGCTGACGATGGGGTTTCGGCGGGGGCCGCCGAGAGTGTATGCTGAGGCGGTAACTCGTTTAATTCTTTACAAGAAAATTTTGTTGTACCAATATGCCTATTACAAGAAGCAGCGACACCTTGCTGTTAGTAATCCTGAATGCACCATTTGTAACGATACAGTAGCTAGCGAAGTTCCGATCATTGAAACCTGTCGACACAGATTTCATAGCGAGTGTATATCGCAGTGGATGCTTAACAATGACAATTGTCCCAACTGTCTTAGAGCCTGTAGTTTGGACAAGCTCAGCATGTTAACCACGAGCCATAGCAGGAGCTTAGCGTAACAGTCGACCACCCCGTCAATTCCGGTTAGTGTCAACAGCGCCACGGACACGATTGCCCGCGCTAAACCCAACACCCGAAATCACATCCGTATTAATTCGGGTTCCTCCAATGCTCGATCAGGACCACCAGCACGAAGTTTAAGGAGAAATCTGACAAACGCAACCCAGCGCACACAGACCGCTACAATCTTTCGTCAGCCACGTGCGTCCACAGGAATTGTTTCGAACAACACCGCAACGTTATCTGAACAACGAGTTCACAACCTTATTAGCGAATCTATAACGAATTTCAAGAGACAATCTCAGCGACGATTACCGAACAAATTACGGTTGCCCTAAGAAACCTTAACTTCCCATCGCAAGGTTCGTCTGCTGGAGTGGAAGAGGTACCACTTGAGTGGGAGAACGTTATCTCGGATCCACAGTCTCGAGTCTCATTGTTAATTGGCATCTTAAATTCAGCGGAACACAAGGCGAGATGCCTATCAAAGATTTTATTTACAGTGGACTGTTTAACTTCTCGATGTTTAAATGGCGACTTTGACCTCTTGTACCAATTCGCATATCTGTTATTCTCAGGACCAGCCTTGTTATACTACTGGCGCTCTCATCGACATTCGGCGGATAGAAATTGGATTACACTGTGTACCCGACTCAGAGAAAGATACCAACATCAACGCTCAGATGAAGACATCAAGGAAATGATCAGACGACGAAAGCAGAAACCGAATGAAAATTTCGACGATTTTTTGGACTCGATGTTGGCGATAGCATTTACCCTGCGTATCCGATTGTCGGATTCCGACCTAGTAGATGCAGTCAAGAGAAATCTGAAGCCCGAGCTAAGACACGAACACCTGCCAATCGCAAGTTTATCTGCTTTACGTAACGAGTGCCATAAACACGAAGAATTCTATTGGCACGTTACCAACAAGTCGTCATGGAGACCCCCAAAACCCTAAGCGTGTGGTTCAAGAAGTAATGTACGAAGATGACGGTAACGCTGATCAAGAGTAGGATCAAGAAGTTGAAGTAAATGCTCTTCGCTCAACCAAATGTTGGAATTGTGATGGCGCGGGTCACCACGATTGTTTGAAAACTCGTCGTGTATTTTGTTATGGATGTGGGAAACTGGACACGTACAAGTCTAGTTGTCCAGATTGTAAACCGACTTCGGAAAACTCCAACGTGGATGTCCGCAGCCGTCCGAGACCGGATGTCCGTCACTAAAACCTAATTTGATGATTGGAATTTTAGCTTGGAGCCCAACCTCGGACAGAATATTCCAATCCCATCAGACACGTCTTTGAACAGCCTCACTAGACCTTTTCACAAGCGTCCGAAATGCCGGTCTACTGACCGTCTAAGACGTTATTGGTTACAAAAACAATTACTCAAAACAAGTAATAATTTCCTCTCTGGTCCACAAAGGAGATGACATCCGACCGTTACATATATTACTCTGTTGAATGAGCGTTACTTAGCCTTACTAGATAGTGGTGCGAATAAAAGTGTCATCGGCAGCAAGGTAGCCCAGCGAATTTTGAAGCAAGGGTTAACCTTCACCAAGTCACAAGCATTCATCGCCACATGGAAAAGGATTATGTGCAGAATAAGAAAGTTTCAATTATTCGATTTATTATCTAAAGCGATAACTAAAGCGATTCCAGGTAATTGATGGGCAGCATTGCCATTTTTGTCTAGAATAAGGGATTAACATTTCCTAACGCGAGATCACCCGAAATGCAACTCTGATGCTGTTAAAAGCTTACCGCCTTTATTGTCGGCGTCAGTTCGGTCTCTTGCTATACTGATCTGAATGAAGAAAGACATATAACGTAGTGCGAATCTAATTAAACCCGCGTGTTCAATAAGTCACGTGCAAATCGAAAAGACCAGCTGAAGCACCGATTCAGACAGAATCTGGTGATTCTTATTTTTAACTGAATCAGGTATGTGGATTCTGTACAGTTTGGGATCAGCCTTCTAATTAAGGTTATCAATGGACACAGGCATTAAATTTCAAGTCTGGACACAAGCGAAGTGCGGTGATATCTAGCGCGTCACGCGCGCACCCCACGCAGCTGCGACTGTGGCGCGGACGACGCTACCATCTTCAACAGGAGCAACTAGGAGACCCCTGGCCGCATTCCAAGTGCGGATCTCCAAGCGGACTCCGCATTCCACGTACGGATCATCAGCGGATCACTTTCCGGACTCTGCACTCGACGTGCGGATCCCCAAGCAGACGCCGCACTCCTCGTGCGGATCATCAGCGGATCACTTTCCGGACTCTGCATTCCACGTGCGGATCTCCAAGCGGACGCCGCATTCCACGTGCGGATCATCAAATCGGACTCCGCCTTCACGTGCGCATCACCTTTACGGAATCTGCAAACATCGCGCCGATCACAACACCCCCTGAAATGTGTCTGCGTCATGTGATCAACTGAACAAAACTCTGTTTCGTTTCGAATGATTAAAATGTTTAAATTCAATTAAATCTTGGTAGCATTCGGCTTAAGGTTGAAAGTTGGTTAAGCCGAATATTAGATGTAGCTGTAACGTGTACATATTGTTGGACTTCGAGCTTGTAGGGAGCTTTTGCTCCTAAAATCACTTAACGCATAAAGCGACCTAACATCGGACGTCATCAGGCCTGCTGACTTCGTGGGATCTTTCGTAAATAAGACATAGCCGCCGACAAATTACACGTAGCTTGAATATTAACGTGAAAATAGAAAATATTGATTAGAATTAAGCGATTCAAATAAATTTTTGTATAGTAGCGATAGTTTTGAAGTAACGATTTAAATTTGAAATTCAATGAAGAACACTTTTATTTTATTTTTATTGTTACTAAGTTACTCGAATGTATTCAGCGGTTAATAATTAATGGAGTTTATCACAATGGAGATTAATTTGATTCAGTAAATATATAAAAGGTCGCCTGAGGGAGGAACGGTTTACAACAAAGGGGAATTTATGATTTAATTTAACATAATTCCAGGAGGGCGGGTATAGACCGGAAGAAACTATTAAACAATTAAACACAATTTAATTCTTCCACTGCTAGCTGAGCTATCTTTCTGTCCGTCTGCTTCTATAACTTCCCATCCGCTTTTCATATTGCTCTGTTACATATTGGTAATGTGACGACTGCGATTCGAGAGTCAAACAACCCACCCCAGCCCTGAACCTAGCCGGCAACTTAGTAGACAGAGAAGACTTTCGGGCGTAGATAAACAGTCGTGTTCGTTACTATATTGATTCGTAAATTATTATTTTATTAGCAGAAAGTAGTTCCTGGAAAAAAGGCAGATTATATACGTATACGAAATATGGGCATGCATGCAAATGTATGGGTACAGTTGGGTAATTGTGTACATATGTATGTAACTATGTATATATAATGTATGATCATATGAACATATGTGGATATGTATAATGTATGAACATATGACCATATGTATTTTACATACATACTACATATATGACCGTTTGCTCGTTGATGTACGAAAAAAGAATGGAACAAAGCGAAGACGGATTGAAAGGAAATGTCGATCGTTGAGGAAACTGAGTTTCTCACCTGCCGTTGTGTCGGAAAATTCACGGATGTGGATTTGACACGGAAAATAGTCTTACAGCAGTGTGATCGAAATTAAATGTTCGGAGCTCTGCTGAAGACCGGCAGTGAAAAATTAAGAAGGTCATACTTATCTTGGCGAAACAAATAGCCGGGAACTGCTGGCAGAAGAATATCCTGGTTTGAAGGACCAATGTGTAGGGGGGCTCGTCCTCCAAGATGTGTTGAGCTGACTGTCGAAATGGGGACGAATTCCCACGGCGCAAACGAATATATCGCAAAGGGGATCACCAAGAAGAAGAACAGCGTTAGCGTCGTGGGAATTTGTTGTTATTCGGGTGCATACATGAGACTAATTGTAGCTTAAAACTAGAGCGGCGCTCTTACCCGTTTTACATGGCTAAAGCGGGCTCGGGTGATCGGGTGCGCTTGGTGAGCGCGAGCTTGGATAAGAGCGAGAGCTTAAGTGCGTAAGAGGGGCGAGCGCGGACGAGAGCAAAAGCTCTTTGCGCAGAGGCCGTACAGTGGCCTCACATAAACAACTATAAATAACTGTCAATGACTAATTCCCCATTGCTAAAATAGATGAAATATTGTATAAACTTGGAAATCTAAATACAAAAGAAAGGGAACAATTTTCCACGTCTTGCTTGAATACAGTATTTAAGGAGAAAATTTGAATTACACAAGTTCGATTAAACACTGTATTCATACAAATCACGAAGACCCTATCTATAAAAAACCATAAAAATACCCCCAAGCGTTTGATGAAGAAGTTAACAAGCAAATTAATGAAATGATAGAACAAAAATAATTTATGAAATCGAAGTCCCCTATTCTTCTCCAATTTGGATAGTCCCAAAGAAAGCGATGCTTCTGGTAAACCAAAATTTCGCTTAGTTATAGACTATCGTAGTCTCAACGAGATAACCATTGACCACATATTCTCATCCCGTAACTGATGAAATATTAGACAAGCTTAGACGCTGTCATACTTCACAACGATTGATCTAGCCAAGGGTTTTCACCAATCCAAATGGATGAAAATTTCATTGCGAAAACAGTTTTTTCAAGCAATCATGGGAACTACAAATATACACGCATCCGTTTGGTCTGAAAATGTCCCTGCAACATTTCAGGGTTGTATGAACAATCTTTTGGAATATTTCATTTACAAAGATTGTTTAGTATACTTGGATGACATTATAATTTACTCCACTTTATTGAAGGAACACATTCACACACGTCGTATGCAAAAGAAATATAAATTCGCGTGCTTTGGGAAATAATGAAAAAGTGCACTCAAATCCAAAGAACAAACCAAAAAAACATTGGGGCGATCGACAGATGAAACTTTCTAAAACGCGGCTATTTGAAAATTGTTGCTATTGCTGTTCTTATAGCAACTTGTAGTAGCCGCCAACTTGACCATTTAATTCCGTAAGTTCCCTAAGTTTAAGTTCGCTTTTCAATACCGTATCATATTTCTTTTCGGCACTGCCCCTCGGCAATAAGTTAGCAATTCATCTCTAATTCATACATTTTATTTATAATACATACTAATTTTCAACATATTTCACCATTTAAATTGACCATTCGGTGTCCAAATTGGCTCAACGGAGCCGAAATCCGCATGCTGCGCACATGGCTGGCGAAAAGCACATCCTAAGGTATCTCTCGTCCACGGTTGACATGAAATTACATTATCAGCAATGTGGTCAATCGTTCTGTGGATACGTGGATGCAGATTGGGGAGGCGATAGGCTTGACAGGAAGTCATACACTGCCTACATCTACTTGTTGGACGTTCAGAAAAGCGGAGGCGGAGTACATGGCAACTGTCGGCGCTTTTAAGGAGGCGCTAGTCATGCGAAGGCTAATTTTGGAAATTGGCTGCGGAGATGACAACACCCGATCGTCGTGTATGGCGATAATCTGAGCGCGCAGGCCTTAACCAAGAATCCTGTTATCCATTCCAGAACGAAGCATATTGATATACGTTATCATTTTGTTATAGATGTCGTAAAGGAATTTTTGTTATAATATAAATGTACAGCCTTCCGAAGATCAACACGAATTCTTTACAGAAATGCTAAATTTGTATTAAATATAATTCGTAAACATGCATGCATTGAGGAAGGGTGTAGAAAATAGAGGCCCTGTATATTTCCATATGATACAATGCACGCTTGTATTCGTTACCGATCATAGCCTATAGATTTGTCCCTCTTTAACGAATCAGGACAAAAACCAATCCACAAATATGGGGGCTCAACCTATCTGAAAAGTGCAAAAGTAAAACGACGAAGAATTAAAAAGAATAAAGATTTAAAACCACGAAAGCTGTGAAAATTAAGAACTTGAAAACGACGTGTGTAAATGACTCTACGAATACCAAGCTGATCTGCAATCATACATTTATGACAAAGCGTATGTGTGTAAACGACGAGCAGAAGGAGTCGGGGTGTGTAACGACAAGAACAACGAGTACAAAGAGTAAAAAGAAACATGTCGCGTCTAGCTGATTTTGTTCTACAGGCATTAAAAAAGAAAAGTGTTCGCCTATTACATAAGTCTGTTTACGAATATTGAGTTGAGGGTTTTAAATTTTCGGAGAGAAGGCGACCCTTTGATGTGAAAGTTTTGTATGTCCGGAAAATTTGACAAATAACGATTTGGCTGTAATTTGCAACATATTGGGATTGCAACATGACAAAAACGATTTGATGATACATATTTTCCGAAATTTGCGCAACGTAAATTTGCTTAAGGACGCAGATAAAGAGGACGACGAAGATGACGAAATGACGAAATATGAAGATGAAAAGAAACAAGAGTGTCGAGCCGTCGAAAAGTTCGAGCGATAAAGTAGAAGAGTTTCGATCGGTGCAAGGCAAAACACGCAAACAAACGAATGTGCGAAAGAACACAATGGAGAATTCTACAGTGGCGTCCGAAAGTAACGATTACGCTCCTGCCAAAGGTTTTGGCTTGAGTACGGCAAGATTTTCAGTGATATTTTCGAGATATTGAAGACTCTATCAGACTATTTAGTGGAGATGAAAACCTTCCAGTTGAGGTTTGGGTTGACGATTTTGAAGAAATGGCTTCTATCATGTATTGGGATGACCTGCGAAAATTCATTTTCGCGAAAAGGTCTCTCAAGGGTCTCGCTAAAATGTACATTATGAGTGAACGTGGTATTAAAAGTTGTTGAATGTTGTAGAACGCCTTGATCAAGGAGTTCAAAGCCGAAGTGAATGGTGCTCAGATCCATAAATTGTTGACCGAAAGAAAAATGAGTGCACTTATGCAATACGTGATCGATGGCATTAATGATTTGAGTGTGAATAAATCTTTATTGTATAATGCTAAGGAAAAATTGAAGTGGTACGAGAAAATATGTTTGAAATGCGGAAAATCTGAAAACTATGATGAGAAGTTTAAACATCAGAAAAAGGTGTGGTGAGGTGGGAAATACCTCTAATCAGTGTGCTAGTCGGAGTAATGGTCGGAAGTGTTTCAATTGTAATAATTTTGGACATATATCGAAAGATTGTCATTTAAGTAAGAAAGAAACGGTTGCAAATCCGAGCAATACGCGTAAAGTTTTCGATGATAAATTGTCTATGTGTAAAGACATGTATATGAAGCAGAAGAAGTTTACAGCATTACTCGACACAGGCAGCAAATAAAACGTTATAAGTGAAACTACGTACTTCAAATTGAATTCATTCGGTTCACTTAAAGAAGAATTCGAGGTTGACAGTCACAAATTTGAAGAAAACTTTTTGATGGTTTCATCAGACTTTTTGTACGTAGATTTTGTGTTAAGCGCAGAATTTTGTAACAACGCTGAAATTCAAATTAATCGCGACAGTATAAAAATTATAAATCCGGAAAATCATGACGCTCAAACCGAAATAAGTTCGCTTATGAAAATAACAGTTGAAAATGCCGAAGATATAAACATCAACATTGACGGAATGTGCAAAAATGCAATCAGTCAAGGAAAACGCGAAGTTTACGACTTGATTAAGAACTATACTCCAATAAAGACGAAAACAACCAGTAGCAATAGCAATTAATTTTATCATTAATTTTATCATTAATTTTATCATTAATTTATCAATTTTCCTCATTATTTATCATTATTTTAAGGGAAGAGGGAGGTGACGAGCCAAAAAAAAGGAATACGTTCTGACACAATAGACTTCGAAAGAGACATGGATGATTTACTTCTACCAGTTTTGGAAAACAAATACGTGTATCAAAACATTGAATCCGAATATTATCGCAAAACAATGCAAGGATTAGCGTATGTACCCTAATAATGCTGAAATAACAACTAATAATTATTTCTCTAGGCATAAAGGTGGATTATTATCCGGATTCCATAAATTTTTTTTAGCGTTGCGACATAAGTCACGATTGTCTACTGATGTTTACACGTTATTATTTCTGTGCGATTTTATAAGCTTTTTTATTTTACTGTTTGGATTTCCTAAATTTGTGGTAAGTTTTCGTATACCAGGCGAGAAAAATGTAGGATCTCTTTCATAACTAAAGCCAAGAGAGAACGCTTTAGTCGAGTTCCCCGACTATCTGATACCCGTTACTCAGCTAGTGGAAGTGCGAAGGAGAGTCTTCAGCACTGACCGTTTTGGCGGATTGTGGGCGTGGCAAAAAGTTTTTTGGCAAATCGATAGAAATTTACAAGACCAATAAAAAAAATTTTAAAATATCAAAACATTTTTCAAATGTGTGGGCGTGGCAGTTTTGGGCGGTTTGTGGGCGTTAGAGTGGTCGTGGCAACATGAATCGACAAACTTGCGCTGCGTCTATGTCTCTGGAGTGCATGCTTAATCTCAACTTTCTAGCTTTTGTAGTTCCTGGGATCTCGACGTTCATACGGACGGACAGACAGACTGACAGACGGACATGGCGCCCCACGTAGATTTCTGTAATGTGAAATTAGTGTACCTAAACATGTAAATTAATTTAATACAATTGGTGCAACTTAGTTAACTACTCCTCCCTCAGAATTAGGGCCACCCTTGGCCGACCCCATTTGCGCACTTCCTTTAATTGAGCCGTCTCTAGTGGTTCGCTGGCAGGTTAGGCCGATGCGGATAAATTGCTCCCGCACCTGGCTTACTTCTCCACCGCATTTCCCCACCACATTATCCTTTAATCTTAACACCGTATCATTGTGTGCCACAGAAATAATGATGATTTAGTTGCAGACCATTTGAATTACAAAGTGCAACACGTTAGGGATTGGAAAACCTTTACGGACGCAACGGACAAAATATCCCTGATGTCGGTCGGCTCCTCGACCCAAACACTCTCCAAATCAGCATGGTCAAAAATGTTTGGACTAACTATGTAAATTTTACCAAGAGTAATAGCTAGCATGAGATTTCGTAAATCCATGATAATGATTCTGTTACGAGTTAATAACATCTCGTATAACTGCGCCGAATCTATTTTTTGAAACTTGTAAAATTTGATTGACGATCTTGGTGAGTTTATTAATTTGGATCTATGTTATGGTATTAATTTCTTCTAATCTATTGTGTGCAATAGTTACTTTCGCTTCTGTAAATTTGATCTTCGTTAAATCCTCAGCGTTAGTTGTCCCTGCTACGAACCTTAACGCAGCTCCCAAGAAGTCTAGGCTACTGGCTACTCTGTGATAGACGCTCAATGAGTCGAGCATATCACGGAGGTGAGCGATAGCAATGCTCAGAAGCTTCTGCATGTGAGACTGGGGAAACATGCCAACCATTATGTTTTCCACTACTCCCTATACCCAGAGAGGATAGATGAGTGTCAAACATAGGCAAATTCCTCCTAGACTAAGACTCTATGACTCGATGACAGGAATGTAATTCGCTACGGAAAATTCGCTGATATGGGTCGATGTCACGGCCAGAAGACACAGTAGAAGCGATGAAAACAACCTGTAATATGTGTGTTTCGGTTAATACGTATTCAGAATGGCGTTACCCACCACCTGGGGAGAATGTAAAATGGATTATACTAAGAAATATTAACA
Source organism: Drosophila santomea (assembly GCF_016746245.2). Classification (NCBI taxonomy): domain Eukaryota; kingdom Metazoa; phylum Arthropoda; class Insecta; order Diptera; family Drosophilidae; genus Drosophila; species Drosophila santomea. The sequence continues at coordinate 52,066 of NW_025318959.1, forward strand.
AAAACAAGACAGAAAGCTATAATCGAGTTCCCCCGACTATCTGATACTCGTTACTGATCTAGTGGAAGTGCGAAGGAGAAATTTCAACACTGACCGTCTTTGGCGGTTTGTGTGCGTTAAAGTGGGCGTGACAAAAAAGGAATTTTTCAAATCAAAAAAAATGTCCAAGACAAAAATGTAAAAAAAAAAAATCAAAATATTTTTCAAAAGTGTGGGCGTGGAAGGTTTCGGCGGTTTGTGGGCGTTGGGGTGGGCTTGGCAAAAAGTTTTTCGGCAAATCTATTAACATTTACAATACCAATAATAAAATGAAAAAATATCAAAACATTTTTTAACCCTCTACTGCATGAGCATAGAAATATTGAGGAACAAAATTATTTTTATGTAAATAAATAGTTTGGAGGAAAAAAAATGAAGTCATATATGGCTTCCTATGCATTAAGCGTATTTTAAAGTTTGCCATATATGGCTTTCTATGCAATCATGTGAAAGTTGGCAAAACAGTTTCTTTTCTCATTATAACATAAAAATACATTGCATTTCTCGCAAAAGGTGAATGATCGGAAGGAACAATCGTTTTGGCGGAGTTGTGTCCTCTCCAACAGAATTTAAGGGAAAGGCTCAGTTATATAAAGCTTGAAGTCGAACAGTGGCATATATTGATCTGACTTACGACGGTGTAAAAACCACGAATTAACCACGCACATATCAATCATGTGGAAAAATATTTGTTTATACCATTTTCTTGAACGCAATTGAATTCTATAAAGTCCCAGTAAAGAATCAAGTAAATCAACGCCACCCATACGGTGATTGTAAGCATCAACCGCCTTAGGAGACTCGATTTCTATATACTTTTTGTCTTTCTTACTGTATCGCTTTTTTGTTGAAACAGGATTGCTTCCCACATAAGTACATAGAATATAACATATATGTATGTACACGTTGCTGCATATACAGACATATATGGCGTCAGCAAGTTCTTGCAAAAATAGTACATATAATGCTTACCGAATAGTCAAATTATATTAATTATTCAAGAAAACTATATTCTTTTCGAAAAAAAATAGTTTCAAGCGATAATGGTGTTTTTTAATAGAGTAAATTAATTTTCAAATACAGCAATATTCAATTTCGTTCGTCTGCTTGAGGTGCTTGCACAAAACTGATTAAAACGCGAGAGAAGGCAACATGAAAAAGTTCTGCACATCGAATTCCAACTGAAAATAGTGCAAAGAAGAATAACTGTTAACAATGAATAAGCGTATGTACCGTTTTATCACCAAAAAAAATTAATGAAAGTGAGAAACCATATATGGCTCTGTATGCGGTACATGTTAATCTCTAGCTTAACTTCTAGCTTTTATATTTCCAGAGATATCGACGTTCATACGGAAAGACAGATGGACAAAGCCAGATCGACTAGGCTATTAATCGTGATTAAGAATATACATACTTTATATGGTCGGAAACGCTTCCTTCTGCGTGTTACATACTTTTCAAAGAATCTGGTATACCCTTGTACTCTACGAGTAACGGCTATAATTATGCCAAGTTGCTATGAATAATAAACAAAATAATGAAAACTTTTGCCAGGTGACTATAAATAAAAGGTAAAAAAGCCCGCAAAACCACATGTAGGTTTTGTTCGGGTTACTTGAGGTTTTCTTTGTGGACCACCCTCCCTTTCATTAGGACTGTGGTCCCCAAGTCTGCCTCGATGGCCTTCACCTCTCATAAGCGAGTGAGTTTATTGCCTAGACTTCTGTTTGACTTTACTAAGACCCCCGATCTTGAACACTCATTTTTGCTGAGAAGCGTTTTCTCGGTTTCTGGTTATATTTTGGGCGTTTTTAATTTTTTCCTGGACATTAATTCCACTATCAGGTATCCAGCAAGTTCGACTAACGTGCTATGGAAGCGATCCCATTGCCCGTTGGAGACTCTTTGGACGGGCGGCGCATTCGAGATACTGACGCCAAATCGGGTTTCCAGCATGGGTTCATTGTGGCAGTAGCAGTTGTAGCAGGGGTCGTTTCAAAACTTCTATGGTTCTACACGGAATCGGCTGCACCGTAGCCGAAAATTGTCTATGCAGCTGAGGAGGTATTTTTATCCGTTGAGAAAATATCAATATGCAGTATTTTCCCTACATGGACCGGGTCTGGAGCTCCTGTTTCTTTGGATGTCTGTTATAGTGCGCCTTAGCGCAGGTTTTGCAATTGGCGGCTACCTCGCTCGCAAATGTTATCATTTTTGGGAGGTAGTACTCGGAGAGTACATGCTTCATGTTTTCTTGGGCCAACCTGTGAGCGCTGTTGTCGGTGTCAAACCACCTAGTCCTGGATTAGTGCCAGCGTGTGAAGATCACAATGAAAGGCATTTACACCAATAGCAATAATGGTGTTGGCAAGTTACTCTTGAAACGGTTGTTTCACGAGAAATTGATTGAGTGACGCCTCTTATTCCCAAACAGTATAAAAGTACGTTTCTAAGGGGAGCGCGAGTTAACTCCCACGTAGGTTCGAGAGTGGAGTATTGAAGAATTAAGTTGGTGGTGTTTCCCAAAATTAAAACGTCCGCTGGAGTTGAGGTTGAAAATGAATCTTTATATTTCTTTCCTCATATTTTACAACTTGGCTTGATACATTGTGCTTACTGTAATGTGCTGATCGACAGAAAAGTGGAAGTGGAGTGGATGCGATTCTGTGTCGTCAAGAGGTTCCTGGTGGCAAGATGTTTATTAGAGACGGCCCTAGGATTTCTTAACTGGGCAGGAGAATCTTTGCGCTTCAGTCTGCTCTGGATACATACACTCGTGTGCGGCGAGCTTGACTTGATGTTTACTCTTTGTCATCTGGATTTCCTCGTTGACGAGATTGATCTGGAGGTCTCCATGGATGCTTTCGCTGCGTAGGTACCATAATGCCCCAGTTATATTTCTCAGAATCGCTGACTGAGCTCGCTGTATAATTTCAATGTTGGTTTTGACGCGTTTCGCCATAGTTCACAATTGGCATGCAAGTAATAAGCCAGTAAAGATTGCCTGCTTTAAGCTTCATATCAGTCCTTTTATATTCTATATGTCGACGCGATTTCTGCTGTGTATAGGGTGTAAAGAACGGGGCCCAGTACACTACCTTGGGGGACTCCAGCAATAATAACGCGGTCGTGTGAAGTCGGACTGTTACTCCTGATTGAGAACACTATTTTGAAGAGATTAGACTCGAATACTTTCTGAGGAAGCAGTTTTGTTATCTTGCACATTAGTCCTTCCAGCCAAATGCCAAAAATCGGTCAAATGCTTCAGCGACATCTAAGAATGTGGCTGAGCAGTATCCCCGGTGCTCAAAAGCAGTACGAATTTCGTTTGTAATGCAATTAACCTGTTCGATCGTTCCATGATTTTTGCGAAAACCTAATTGGTGTGATGATATGGTGTTTCGCCTTCTTAAGTAGGGAGCTAGGTGTTTTAAAGATGCCTTGTCAAACAGTTTCGAGAGACACGATAGGCGACTGATTGGTCTGTAGGATCAGGTCTTTTGTCTTTGTCTGGCCTGGAAATCATCACTATTTCCGCCTTTGGGGATAGTATCCAAGATTCGTCATAGCGTTTAAAGTTTGCATAAGGTCAGAACCGCACACGGTGGGAGTTTTATGATCATTTATGGTGTAACCAAGTCGTGTCCAGGTGATTTTTTGGGCTTAAGATCATTTATGATAGATGCTCTCACTTTGACTAAAGGTTATTGGATTTATTGGTGGCAAGATTTTAGTTACTGCAGGTAGGACAAATGAGTTGCTAGCAGAATTTGTTTGGAATACGTTCTGAAGGTGATCGGCAAATGCTGTGTATCCATCTTCCATAGGGGCCACGAAGTGGAACGACTGTTTCTGCTGGTGGATGATTATTTTTGTTTGCTTTTCACAAAGGGTTCTTCTTGCTGGTGGGCTATAGTGGTTCTATGTATAGATTCTGGCACTTGCTTCCTCAAGCTTAAGTGCCCTGGTTAGTCTACGTGTTACAATTTTAAGCTGTTCTTTAGCCTTTGGGGATCCGTGATTCTGACATTCTCTTCCTAGTTTCGTTTTTCAAGTACTAGCTGTTCGATGTCGCGAGTTGTCTTAATATGATTTGTCATTTTGTGTGTGTCTGGAGGGGTAGAGGCCTTGGCTGCAGCAACAAGATTTTCCTCCATCGATTCGGTCGGTCAATATCCTCATGGGTAGACACTGTTTGAGTTGGTACCATGTGAGTACAAACATATTTCGTGTACCTTGCCCAGTGGGTCCTGTTGCCTGTCAGCCTGTAGGTATGCTCAGTTATATATGTGGTCGATGCCTAAGAGCAAGTAAAACTGGTGAGTGATCTGATGATAGTTCTGCAAGTGACTCAGCCGTAATATTATTTCTAGGGATCTTTCTTGTTATAGCGAAGTCTATGAGATCGGGGAACTTATTTGGATCTGCTGGCCAGTATGTAGGCCTACCCGGAGTCACATAATCGAGCTTATTGGTGTTTGATTCTGATGTGTTTGGCCTGACCTTGTGTTGATTCTTTAGTTCCTATTACTTCCACCGCAGTTGCTGCATATTTTTACAGAGCTTTCTTCCTTGTTCTTCTTCCTTGTTTGCTGTGCTCTGGGCTTCACTACAGACTACGCAAATACATTTCAGTGAACAGTAAGTCTTAGTGTGCCCATATACTTGGCAGTTAGTGCACTGCACTGGGCTATTGCTCTTGTGTGACTCTTCTACTGTGATAAGCCGGTGCAGTAGGGGCTGTTACTTGTATATTATGTGAACTTCCTTTTTTTTTCAGTATCTGGCTTTCTGGCTCCAACTCGATTTTGATTGGCTGTGGTTCCTTACTTTTGTTAAGTGTATTCATGTCAATTTTGCATTAAAGTTATTTTTCTTAAGTGCTTCTACGATACGAATGTATATTGGAGGGGCCTTAGCCTTCTTAGGTTCCTCTTTGGATGACTTTGCCGCTTGCCTTCATCAGTAGAATTTGCCAGAAGCTCAAATCTGTTGGTGTTTTTTGCTTCTGAACCACCGAACATAGCGGGGATATAGTTGCTGCTACCGTAGTAGGTGAAGCGATGGAGGGTGTGAAGGTGGCTCTTGGTTAGCCTGTGGTGTGAAAATTGTTGTCTTCTTTGGGAACCAGGCCACGACGAATACTACTATCAGTAGTACACCGAGCATGGTGTAAGTCGTTGTCGTATGGATCGTGGTTAAGTGTGTCTTGCTGATCTGTATTTTCGTTTCCAGGTCCTCCATCTTAGGCTCATGTATCCCTAACTCCTGGGTTGTTCTTTTCCTCTTAATCGTCTCTGTCCAAGGTACGTCCAACTTCAACATTGCTGTGCCTCTCCACCGCTTCGTACTGCACGTTGTTCACCATCGCCTTGTTGAAGTGTTATTCATGGGAAGCGGAATAAGTCTACGCAACGAAAAGGTTTCCTTTTTAGATATAGGCAACCTGATAGAGAATATTTGTCCGTCTCGTGTCTGTCGAATAAAAAACTGGAGAATACTCCTATCTTCGCCAACAAGAGTCTCTCGGCAACAATTTAAATTCAATCCTAACATGTCTATTGTAAGTGAAATTCTATCGATGTATTCTGTTCTATAAATATTTTTGTCTTCCTTTATAAATGTTTTGCTTATGATATTTTTATAATTGTTTATGAATGTGCTTACTCTACTCTGCTCCTTATTTATGTATTTCGTCAAATTTCTTAACCTTGCTGCCTGCCTTTTCCTGAGAGCTTATGCTTTCTTTCAAATTTCTTCTTCTTCCAGCATCTTCCCTATTTTTCTAGCTTTTTCGCGTCATTCGCATCTATATTTCCTGTTATGACTTTAACAACCGAACCTTAACCATTGTTCTTCTATGTTTGGGACATATATTTCCAATCATGTTTTACCATCTGTAGTTTGTTCTACAGTGATTTAACCAGGTCCCTGGTTTCAGACTCTTCTGAAATTTCTCCCAGTGTATTTTTCATACCCCTTCTTAAGCCTTTCTAAGACCCTCCTTTTCTCCGCAACTCGTGGGAATCACATGGAGTCGATAAAAATAAATAAAAAGGAGTCAGGATCTCCCAAAAAATCTACTTAAACGGCAGTGATGACTGAGTCTGGCCGTACAAACTTCAAGGCGGCGATTTTGGCGAGTGAGCCCACCTGCCTGGCCAACACCACAGGATCGGGTTCGAAAGAACCCCGCCTCAAATCTGGGCGACGAGTGCAAGCCGCCCAAAGCCGTCGCCATGGGAACATCTGCAGGCCCTAGTGCCATGATGCCCCTTCAGTCGCAGCCAAGGACGCCAAGTACTCAGTGGCAACCGTAAAGGCAAACACACCTACGAAGAGAGAACTTCGGCTAGGAAGCCCCCAAACCACCCAAGCCCACAGAGGTCAAAAAGCGACCTCCAAATAAGAGGGAGCGCTACCAGGACGTTCCCTCAAACCCCTCGGCAAAGAGGCAACGCGTACAGCCAGGGCGATCCTTTGCGGAGATCGCGAAAAACGGCATTCTCCTGGGCGTGGTCGATAAAAACCCGTGTGGCAGGATTCCACGAAACAAGCAGAAGTGGGTGGAAGCAGCCCTAGCCACAAAATGCTTGGAAATTCTAGCCAAAGAACCTGGCCCCCCTCCTGTCTGCAAAGACGTGGGATGGTTCCAAGGCGGCGTCAAGGTGATCGCCTGTGACGATGAACGCTCTGCGGAGCTGTACAAAGCCGCAGTAAAGGAGGTGTATGAGGGCGCCGAACTTGTTGCGCTGAGCTGGTCCGACGTACCTTGCCGACCCCGTGCAAGGATCTGGATCCCGGCATCCATCAAGGCGCCGGACCAGATCCTCACCATGCTGCAGCGTTGCAACCCGCACCATCCCACCTCGGACTGGCGAGTGGTGAAGGTCGACGAAATGGAGGGGCCAACAAACCAGGTCATCCTCATCCGAAACAAGGAGTCCCTAGCTCCCATTGAGGCCGCTCACAGGGAGCTAAACTTCGGGTTTAGCTCAGTGACCATAAAGGTCTATAAATCGGACTCCGCCAAGGAGGATCAGGAAGACAGTGAAGGAGTGATCGAGGAGATTGCCTCCGAGATCGAGGAATCGGAAACCGAGGACGGCTACTCGACCGATGCCTCAATCCTTCGCAGCCTTGCGAACATGGGTCCAATGACGGACCTAGACACATCGGACGATTAGGGAGCCGATACAACCGTGGTGGAGATGCCCACAGCAGATGTGAGTGAGGCTTCTTCAAATAAACCTCCACCACAGTTAGGCAGCTTCCGCTGCTCTTCAACTCCATCTGGCTGAAGATGGAGTCGACATAGTCCTGATCCAGGAACCTTGGATAGTGGGAGGAAAGGTTTCAGAATTAGGGACTAAGGAATATAAGCTTGTAACAGCTCCCAGCGAAGGTAATGTAAGGGCCTGCATTTTAGCCAAAAAGCACCTTAGCATTTTTCTGCTCCATAATTACAGCGATGCAGATAACGCGGCAGCCACCGTGGAGACGAGAACTCGACTCTCTCGCAGATTATCTTCTTGGATATTCCAAACAGGCCCTAAAGTTTTTCATAGATTTCACAATGTAATACTTTCTTTTGCTGGAATAGTTACTCCCCATGCAAATCTTCAAAAATTTGTCGATAATGTGAAAACGTTTTTCTTATGAACAAAATATAAATCAATATGTACTATTCTATCTGAGTTTTCTTTACGCTGTATTTGATCTTAAGGGGTCTTCTGTCGTATTCTTGCGTTTGAGAGCTGTCGCTATTGTTAATTGTTTGTGTTATCACCTGCTTCATATGAGGGAAAACACCTTTCTCTTAAATGTGCTAGTGTCTTCTCTATCCCCCAGTGATAATCCTTGACCACTTCTTCTTGCTGACCTTTTTCTATTATATCTGGCAACAAGATTGTACATCTTATCGCCCTATACAATCTACTGTAGGGAAATATTTTCATATTACCTCTTGGATGGCTTCAACCAGTTCCTCCGGTATCAGCAATGCTACCGATAGAATTTTCTTGAGTATACTCGTTCAGTGTTTTTCAGAAATTGTGTTACGTCGGTGTATTCGTGCCTGGTCCTGGGAAAGGACTCAGGCCGAGGGAGGGCCATCCGATGTTCAGGCACCAAGATGCCGGGCAAGCTCGTCGATTTTGGGTCGTGGGACCTTGGTAAGCTCCTCACCTCTCCAACATAACGAGAATAAATATTAGTAGTGCCTAAAAAAATTCGTACCGTTCGTCGGTCACCAGTTCTCACTGCCCACAAGCTGAAGCTTGATCGTATAACGATCGGGCAATGTTTCGGCCACGTCGCGGGCCGTGCAATACGAACCCCTTTTGTCAAGGTTGTCCGTCAAACGTTATGTCATCGTTTTTGACCTACTCCACTTCTCGCGTTAGCACCCCTTCTGGAAATGTTCACCTACTCAATTGTTGTAGTTACAATACTATCATAATTTTATTGAGTAATAGATCGTTGGCTAGTTCCATGTAATACAAAAAATAGAATTGAAAAAAGCTAGCATACAAAAATTATGATAAGTTAGCTATAATTGTTTTTAGCGAGGAGTATCAAATTTCTCACCAAGCAAAGGTGCGCACGTCAACAAAAATTGACGTCCGCTGTACGGATGATTACCCCGGGTATTGACTACGGGTGTTTTCCCGGGTACCGACTACGGGTGTTACCCGGGTACTGACTGCGGGTGTTTACCCGGGTACTGACTGAGGGTGTTTACCCGGGTACTGACTGCGGGTGTTTACCCGGGTACTGACTGACCTTTCATCTGTGAGCCATGGTCTTTTTTATACCGGCATAGAGATTTTTCTGATCTATTGGTCTTCTATGCCAAGTGTTCCCCCTAGGAATCATATTTCTCGTTTTCTCCTATTTTAGGGAGTCAATACCCCTTCGGTGAAGTGTGCCCGGAACTGGTGTTAATTTTCTTTACTTTCTGCAATCTATTGCGGCCGCTGACCGGGTCGTCGGAGACTCGCTTATTGTCGACTTGCATTTTCTTTGTGGCAATCCAACTGAGTCAACGCGATGATAGTACCCCTTCCCCTGCTTTTAGATTCTTGTTTTGAATCTTCAATGTCTTATGATCTCACGAAAAGGGTGTACGCAACAATTGGAAATCCAAAGTGCAAGACTTCCCCGCGGATTATATCGTCTCTTAGTTCGTTACTACTTCCGAGGCGTTTTCAAGGATTTTAAGGATTTGTATGCTTCCTAGTCTTCGGAATGGTAAATTTCTTAATTTCTTCAATTTTTCCCGGATTGGTTTGATTCCTTGTGGGGTCACTACATGCTCTAAGTATTCCACCTCTTTCCTCAGAAATTCCGTCTTACCTAACTGTAGTTTAAAATTAGCTTCCGTAAGCTTTTAAAAACGTTGTCCAAGTCCGTAATGTGCTCCTGCAAGGATGCTGAGAACACCATGATGTCGTCCATAAAATGAGACAACATTTACCCAACAACTCTTCAAAGATGTTATTCATCAGCCTCTGAAAAGTTGCTGGAGCATTGTTCAAGCTGAACGGCATTCGTACGTTCTGAAATGACCTCCCTCTGCGAAGGCCGTATTTGGAATGCCCGTTTCCTGAACCTCAATCTGATGATATTTAGCTCTACCTAGGTTATCCAATATGTCATTTATTATAGGTAGTGGATATCTATCCTTTATCACCTTCCCATTAAACTGCCTATAATCCACTACCATTCGATATTTTCTTTCACCTGAGGCATCCTTCTTTTTAGGCACCAGCCAGACTGGAGCACTCCAAGGTGAATGGCTATGTCTAATTATCTTCTGGTCTAGTAGCTTCTCAAACTGTCTTCTCACCTCCTGTCTTTCCTTAAACGCATATCTATAAGGTCTGGAAAAAATGGGAATATCATCCTTTGTTCTTATTTGACGCTTGGCCGCGCTTGATTCCTTGTGGAATACTCTTGGATACTTCCTACAAATTCTGTGAAGCTCTCCGAGCTCCCCCGTGTTCAAATGGTCTGTTCTGATCTTGTCAAACGTAACGCTACTATTACCGTTCCTTTCCCTTTCTATAGTATTTAGTTCGAAATGTTGTGTGGTTTTAAATTCAACAAAATTTATAGGTTTCTCCAAAAATAACTCCTGGTCAACTCCTTCGTCAACTCTATCAAGCTTTGTCCTGACACTGCCCTATAGAAACCTTCCGAAAACTCGATGTCCCCTTTTAATATGGTTCTGTTTATCAAGAAGTCCCCTTCCACCTGTCCCTCAGTCGCACCGGAACAGATATAACCATTTTCGATTCGGCTTCTATTGTATACAGTTCTGATGGTCTATAGGCCTCAAAATTAATCTTTTGCTTTACACTTGCTACCTAAAACCATCCGTTCTGTATGTCAATAACCGCCTTCAACTGCTGCAGCATATCTATTCCGATCGACGCTTGGAAAGCGGATGAAATTAAAAGAGAAGCTTTCTTTTTTTTACCAAATCCCCTAACTTAGAGAACATTGGTAAAAATGCTTCCCTCTCAACCTCATGTAGCTATTTTAATTTCCTAATATACTGTGGGTGTGCTAACTCCGGTCGAATAAATGAAAGGTGGACCCTGTATCGATTAATAATTTTATTGATCGTTCCGGTGTAGTATTTATCAACAAATAGGGCAATGTCAAATGCCCTTTTCCCGTTCCTAAATATCCTGTGGATTGGATAGCTATTTTAATTTCCTAATATACTGTGGGTGTGCTAGCTCCGGTCGAATAAATGAAAGTGGACCCTGTATCGATTAATAATTTATTGATCGTTTCGGTGTAGTATTTATCAACAAATAGGGCAATGTCAAATGCCCTTTTCCCGTTCCTAAATATCCTGTGGATTGGATAGCTATTTTAATTTCCTAATATACTGTGGGTGTGCTAACTCCGGTCGAATAAATGAAAGGTGGACCCTGTATCGATTAATAATTTTATTGATCGTTCCGGTGTAGTATTTATCAACAAATAGGGCAATGTCAAATGCCCTTTTCCCGTTCCTAAATATCCTGTGGATTGGATAGCTATTTAATTTCCTAATATACTGTGGGTGTGCTAGCTCCGGTCGAATAAATGAAAGGTGGACCCTGTATCGATTAATAATTTTATTGATCGTTTCGGTGTAGTATTTATCAACAAATAGGGCAATGTCAAATGCCCTTTTCCCGTTCCTAAATATCCTGTGGATTGGATAGCTATTTTAATTTCCTAATATACTGTGGGTGTGCTAACTCCGGTCGAATAAATGAAAGGTGGACCCTGTATCGATTAATAATTTTATTGATCGTTTCGGTGTAGTATTTATCAACAAATAGGGCAATGTCAAATGCCCTTTTCCCGTTTCTAAATATCCTGTGGATTGTTCGAGGCTGACAGCAAAAATTTGCATTATCCTCTTGAATATTGTGGAGGCTCTGACTGACCGATGCTCTAATGCCGTTCCTATACACAGTGCGGATCGGATTAAACGATCTCTTAGAATTGTTTGAATTGTACGACTGCTTCGACGGTTCCAAATTGTTTGATTTCTTGGACATCCTGGATAATCCACTGCCTTTTGCGTTTGTTGGTGGTTCAATCGCTAGCTATTACCTGCCATTCTTGTTGCTATAACCGTTGTTGTTATAACCGTTATTATAATTGTTACTATTATAACCGTTCCAATGCTCCAATGTTCCCGGTTTGTTTGGTTTTGATTCCATCTGGAGTTCCTATTTTGGTAATTGCGATATGGTCTTTGGATAGCTTGCAGAATCCCCTGGTTGAAATTACCTGCCAAGAATGGGTTACCCATCATCGGGTATGGAACTCCGAAACCCGACCATCCATTCATGTTTGGCATGGCAAATGGCATTGGAAACGAAGGAGGATTGTTTCCTCCCCACTAGTTACTGCGACCAAATGCCTTTTCCCTGTGGACTTCCAACACTCCTTCTCCTTCTAAAGGCTTCTAACTCTAGTTTCTTCTCTAGATATGGGACAACTCCATTATCAGGTCCTGCTCTGATCTTTTGTCCTCAAAGTGGGAGATCTATATCCTTTTAATCTGATCCATTTAACTCTGACTCGTTCAGATTCAGAACTCTATCCGCTGCTCCTACTATCTTGCTCCGGACTGTTCGGAGCGCTATATATCATATTCTCTTTTGACTATTCGCTGTTCAGTTTCAACAATGTCTCGAATGGAAGAACACGTGCGCCAAAAAATTGTGCACAATTACTGCACAGAAAACGATATTTGCCGACAATTAGCTAAACGCTACAAAGTTAGTGTCAATAGTGTCAAAAACATACTAATTAAGTTTGGAGAAAACATGTTCTTTGTAAGATCCAGGGTTAAAGATACTGATCAAAAATATGTTAGTCTTAATCACCAAAACAGGTCGATGTCAGTACGAGATTTGGCAAAAAAAGGCGGAACGAGGAGATCTATGGTGGAAAGAGTGAAGCAAATGCATAATTTAAAAGACATACAAAAAACAAAATGTAGCAAATAAAGTTTGCCGACAAATATAAGTCGGCAAATCGATATTTATCTCAACAATATTTTGCCGCCCCATTATTGGGGAAAATGAACAATAGCAGTACTTGCCGATCTGCTTTCGCAGAATATCGTCAATTGTTCCTGGAAGAGAATGCTACAAGCAACTGAGACAGAATTGGCGTCTTCGGAACCCATACTTCCCTCCGTTCAATTAGAACGATATCTTCTCACGGTCGCGTTCAGCGAGTGTGATTAGGTGATAACCATACTTCAGATCGAGTGTCGTGAAGTATTTGGCTTTTCCGAGATTTCTCTAATCATTGAGATATTTGGCATGGAGTATCTGTCTGGTACCGTCGTTTCGTTTAGTTTGCGAAAGTCTATTACCAAACGTATTTTTTTATGGTCGAGAACTTTACCCGTCCCTCAATTTTATACAACAACTAAAGGTGGGACTGTTGCCCAATTTCGTGTCCAAAATTGAAGTGGAAATGTTTGGAGAGAAATGGCAGGCCATTTGCTCCTGTGGCTTATGAAGCAGCCCACTTTTTTTAAAAAGGCACAATAAACACCGATATTTATCTCAACAATATTTTGGCAGATCTCGCAAAAAGCTCACTATGCCCATTTAACTTTGGCTTTACTAAATTCAAAAAACATCCAAAAAACATACCAAATTGCCCAGAACATCACCCAATTGAGAGATATAGGGCTATTGTCAGACGCAATTTGAAGAAGAATGGCAGTCTCTCCAAAAACATGGAATAAAGAAAAAAAATGGATGCGTGCCACTCGTGGGGTTACCCAAGGAGTCTGTGCCAAGACCTGGCGTTAAACAAAAAAATACGTTTTAAAAATTCGAGACTGAACTTACCTAAAATTTCTTAAAAGAACTCACGGCTAATGTATTCTATAAAATAACAAAAAAAAAAAAACAATAGAGAACATTATAGTCGAGCTCCCCGACTATCTAATACCCGTTACTCAGCTATTGGAAGTGCGAATGAGAGTCTTCAACACTGACAGTTTTGGTGGTTTGTGGGCTTTAAAGTGGGAGTGGCACAACGTTTTTTGGCAAATCGATAGAAACTTATAAGACTAATACAAAAATGAAAAATTATCAAAACATTTTTGTGGGCATTGTGGGCGTGGCAGTTTTGGGCGCTTTGTGGGCGTTAGAGTGGTCTATGTCTCTGGAGTATGTATGCTTAATCTCAACTTCTAGCTTGATGAGTATTCCAGTGCCTCCATGAGCCTCCATATGGATGATTAGTATTATAGAACAATTATCCTGGTATATGAAAATTGTATACATTTGTGAGGTGCGTTTCTGATAGTAGCATTACGTCTATGTTTTTTTAATTAATGAATTGTGTGACTTCTTGTGTATGCGTGAGACTCCATTTGCGTTCCACAGAGATATACGTAAGGAAGCCAATATGGGGATTTTGTAGATACAAGAAGTTGTATCAGGATATTTTTGTTTTTCATAAGCTCTTGCAAAGTATTTTGCATGAACGTCATGAAGTCTTTCATGCTTTGCTGTAGGGATAGCATCATAGCTTTGATGCCACAGTTAAGGGTGGTTGAAACATCGGTTGTGGAGAGTAGAAATTGACTTTGTATGTGGTGTAACAACACGTTTGTTTAGGCGGCTTTTCCATCTTTGTACACCACACAGCCTCTGTAGTTTGCAGTACTTTTTCCCCGCATTTACAGCATATCTTCACAGACCTATCTTCCTTATTTTTGGGGAAGTTTGTGGTAGTATGAGGTTTGCTGAAGACAACATATTGACTTAGGTTGCAGTATTTTTGGCAATTAGTACATTGAACTGGATTGATACGTTTGTGTGGCTCCTCCATGGTGATTCGCCGATGTAGCAAGTACTGTAGATTGTATATTGGATGTACTTACTTTTTTTCAGTACTTGGAACTCGAGTTCGAGTTCTATTTTAAATAAGGATGCAGAACTTTGTCTTTGGTTAAAATCCACAAAAATTTTTAGACTATGTTTGGGAAAACAGCAAACTGTATAGGCAGATTCCGTATATATCAGGGAACGAAGATGGTGATCTTGTAGCTATGCGTTCCGCGGCAGCTAAAGGAAACCGTCCTGCAAAAAAAGCATGACTCCACAGCAGCCGACCATGTGGGTAGTTGAAACAAATTTGACCACACCGACGACAGAGAAACGATAAGTGGAGGAAGGCAACCAGAGTCGCAGAAAGAAACACCGAGAAGATGATGGATTTCTTTGAGATAGTGCGGAGAAACATGGAGAGAGTTTCCTAAGACCATTAGTGAAGACCATTAGTGAATTGTGACGTTGTATGGGCCACCATTTGTCGAAAGCGGCAGAGGGATTAGCGGACAGACTGGCTCCGAGGTTCGATGGGACGTACCAGACTGTGGATTTCGTATCATCAGTGATCTGTAAGATCCGCCATCGGAAGGACAAAAAGGAACGCACGGTACACATCAGCGACCTAAAACAAAATAGTGTAGGTTGATAGCGAGAACGGTCATGCGGATCCGATGGGAGAAAATGCAGTAGAACCAACATGACCCTATAATGGACGGCGCCAGGTGCCGTTTAAGCGTCAGGCCAAGGTGGAGTCAACGGAGAAAAGCCTCGAGAAAATCGGAATAATGCGTCCCACAAATATACCCAATGGGGACTGTTTATTCGTCTTTATTCGCCACCGCTAGAGTCAGTAGTCCCTACTACCTGTGAACGGTAAGAGAGAAGCGACGCTTTCCCAACAAAATCAGTTCGTTACATCTGGAGCCAAAAACGTGAAACGTAAGGAAATTGTCTTTCGCTTTGA
>NW_025318960.1:0-63556 GCF_016746245.2 Drosophila santomea
TTGCGAAATCGAACAGCTAGTACTTGAAAAACGAAGACTAAAGAGAATGACAGAATCACAGATCCCCAAAGGCTAAGGAACAGCTAAAAATAGCAACACGTAGACTAACCAGGGCACTTAAGCTTGAGGAAGCAAACGCCCAGCATCTATATATCGAACAGCTATATACCCAGCAGCAAGAAAACCCTTTGTGGAAAGCACACAAAAATATTCAGCCACCAGCAGAAACAGTCGTTCCACTGCGAGGCCCTCAGGAAGCTGGATACGCAGCGAACAAGATAGAGCAAGTGCATTCGCTGATCACCTTCAAGGCGTATTCCAACCAAATACTGCTAACAACTCATTTGTCCTACCTGTAGCAATTAAAATCCAGCCACCAATAAATCCAATAACATTTAGTCAACGTGAGATAGCATCTATAATAAAAGATCTTGAGCCCAAAAAATCACCTGGACACGACTTGGTGACACCAAAAATGATCATAGAACTCCCACCGTGAGCGGTTTTGACCTTATGCAATCTCTTTAACGCTATTACGAAACTTGGATACTATCCCCAAAGGTGGAAAAAGGGGGTCATAGTGATGATTCCCAAACCAGGCAAAGACAAAACGCAACCCTCATCCTACAGACCAATCAGTCTCCTATCGTGTCTCTCGAAACTGTTTGAAAAGGCATTCTTAAAACACCTAGCTCCCTACTTAAACTACAAAAACTTGACTGTCATCTTAAAACAGTGAAAAGATGGTTTGCGGACTGGCGCATTAAGATAAACGAGACCAAAAGCAGACATGTAACATTCACACTGAATAGACAAACCTGCCCACCATGTACCCTTAACAATACACTCATCCCAAAATCAGACGTAGTAACATAACTATCAAAACATAACATAACTAACAAAAACCAATCAATGCAGAAAAAAATTGCCGAATTAGTGAAACCATTGCGCGAACTTCAAGAGAGATCTTTTCATCCGAGCGGTATCTCCTCTCCAATCGAAAACGCTCAAAACGCAAACGAAATTATAGAGTGTAGTGTATGCCACGTCTCAACAAGTCCGTTCGCGATCGATTGCGTCACAAGCTAAGGTTGCTACGTCACAGCAACACGATAATGTTGCTACGTCTCGGCAACACGCTAATGTTATCACGTCACAGCAACACGATAATATTGCTACGTCTCAGCAACAGTATAATATCGTTACGTCACAGCAACACGATAATGTTGCTACGTCTCGGCAGCACTTTAATGTTATCACGTCACAGCAACACGATAATGTCGCTGTCTTTCCGCAACATTCTGTAGTGGCGACTGAAGAGCCGCTAAATAAATTTTAGATAAACAATAAAAGATATAAACATTTTCTGCCTAGAAGTATGTACTAAATTATGTGATACTCTGAGCCTGGCTTTACGCGACGGGAATAACGTCGATGCATTTCAGTAAAAGCTTTACGTAGTTTAAGCGGAGCTTTAATGCACATGCATTTTTAATTAGCTAGCTGCATTTTTGGACACAAATACCAGATAGCTCATGGATGCGCCAGGGAAGATCTGGAAAGCTTTAGTCTGATTAGGAAATTTTATGCTGTAGCAGAGAGAAAAATGCTAAGCGATTCCATCCGTTTCCGTGCTAAAATCTATTCCTTTTGAGATTCGGTAGAGTGCAAATCGTTGCAGTTGCCGATAAGATATATAATAATCACATAGTGCCAGTGTCCACGCGGATTGTAAAAATCTGGTGGCGGAAAAAAGCTTAACCAAACTCAAGTGAGTAAAGCCGTTTTCATTTACATACAGATGCATAACCTTTTGTTGCCCAGGTCATGGAAAGAGTGTCCACGGAGGCAATCAGGCGGCGGACTGACAGCCAGTGCCATAGGACGGTCTGGAAAACCCTTATATTTCATCGGGGCTCAACCAGCGAATCTAGCCCAGCAAGCCGAGGAGCACCCGGGATGGGGGATGATGGACTACTAAGGGAGCAGAAGCAGAAGCAGTAGGAGAATGATCGGCAAATTACCTCAAGTGCAGTTTAATTGGCCAACAGCGCGCATGCGCAATAGCCTACAGTGGCCAGCTTTGGCGTTTTATGGAACATCGCAACAGTCAGGCTCACATCCTTCAATCACTGTATTTTCCGGAAGGGCAACCTCGATACTTTTTCCCTTTCAATAATTTCATCTAAACTCTTCTCCAGTACCATAGAAACAGAATTATTAACATTTCTTCTTTTGCTTAAGCATATCGCTGGATATGCTGTATCAAGATCACGTTATCAAAAAATTCAAATGATAGTTTTCTCTCTGTCTTTTCCTCTATCTTTCGTCCATTCGTCTAACTTTCATTTTCCAGAATTTATTTATTTATTATACCCGTTACTCGTAGAGTAAAAGGGTATACTAGATTCGTTGAAAAGTATGTAACAGGCAGAAGGAAGCGTTTCCGACCATATAAAGTATATATATTCTTGATCAGGATCAATAGCCGAGTCGATCTGGCCATGTCCGTCTGTCCGTCCGTCTATCCGTCTGTCCGTCCGTATGAACGTCGAGATCTCAGGAACTACAAAAGCTAGAAAGGTGAGATTAAGCATACACACTCGAGAGACATAGAAGCAGCGCAAGTTTGTCGATTCATGTTGCCACGCCCACTCTAACGCCCACAAACCGCCCAAAACTGCCACGCCCACACTTTTGAAAAATGTTTTAATATTTTTTCATTTGTATTAGTCTTGTAAATTTCTATCGATTTGCCAAAAAACTTTTTGCAACGTCCACTCTAACGCCCACAAACCGCCGAAAGCTGCCACGCCACACTTTTGAAAAATGTTTTGATATTTTTTCATTTTTGTATTAGTCTTGTAAATTCTATCGATTTGCCAAAAAACTTTCTGCCACGCCACTATAACCCTACAAACCGCCAAAAACTGTGTTTAAGACTCTCCTCCCTTCCACTAGCTGAGTAACGGGTATCAGA
The DNA here is from genome assembly GCF_016746245.2 of Drosophila santomea. Taxonomy (NCBI): domain Eukaryota; kingdom Metazoa; phylum Arthropoda; class Insecta; order Diptera; family Drosophilidae; genus Drosophila; species Drosophila santomea. The sequence continues at coordinate 2,981 of NW_025318960.1, forward strand.
TAGTCGGGGAACTCGACTATAGCGTTCTCTCTTGTTTTTCTTCTGGTTTAGTTCTAGCTCCTATTTTTTGTCGCAAGCACGCTCAATTCTTGTCTTTATTAATAGTGATGTGTAGTCCGTGTTAGAGATCTGGGTGAGCAAGACCACCACCCCCAAAGCCGAAGAGCTAGAGCCGGAATCTAAAGCGTGCCCGCAGATCCTCGAAAGCCTGCCTAACGCGAGGAGTTATAATTCCTTCTTGTATTGAGAACAGTGGCGCACTTCGTTACACACTACAAATAGATCTTTCCGCAACACGTTCATTTCTCAATGACACCGCAAAACCACGTTAATTCGCAAACGTATACTTATTCGTCACAGCCAAATGAACTCTCCGATTCCCCACGCTCATTTGGGACACTGTAACGCAACAAAGGCGCCGTTCGGCACATATTTACAGCCACACTATGATTTAAATCAATACAATACACATTCGTAACATCGTCAAAATATAACGAAAATCCATATACCCCGATTCCGCCAAACTTCTTATACAACCGCGGCCCAACGGTATCTGAAAACATTAATAGTTCGTACGGAAATATAAGTGAAATGGTATCTCTTCTCCCGGAATTCAACCCATCATCCATCAAGTCCTTAGATTCGCAACACTTCATTAGACGCGTTGACTCCCTTCAAACCGCATATCGTTGGGATGATCGAAATCTAATATTTGCAGTTCAACAAAAGATGCTAGGTTCTGCTTGGTATTGGATAGACTCAACTGAAGAAGTTTTCCAAACATGGCCAGAGTTTAAGTCAAAGTTCCTCACGATTTTCCATGTCTCAGTAATTCCGCAGACGCTCACCTTAAAATGTCAAAAATTCGTCGAGATCTCAGAGAATCACCGCAAGACTATTTCTATAAAATGCTAGCTATTGGTAAAAAGGGTGAGTTAACCGATTCAGCAATATCAACACACATCATCAACGGGATTAATGATTACGATTTTAAAAGGAAGATATCTAATAATTATATATCTTGTAACGACCTGTTAAGAGATATTCTTGCCTATTCAGCGCATAACGAAATAAAGCATAATCACTTTAATATGTCTAGCAAACGTGATCCCAACGCTCAAAAACAAAATATACAAGCGTTTCCAAAAAATGTTAGTATGCCACGACCATTAGTTTGGGTGGTACCGAAAGGTGCTGGTGAGCATTGTTTTTTATACTTCACAGAATATGAGACCTTTTTCTTTATAATGACAATTTAAGTGTGGTATGCCAAAAAACAGTTTCTATTGTTATTGCAGCACATATGGGTTTTTTATTTAAAGCATTTGGTGTTGCATTTTTGCACTGTCTGCAACGTCCCCTTTCTCCAAAAACCACCCAATGTTCATAATGTTATCATAACTGTAGGATTGATCCGAAATTTGTACTTATTTGTTTGAAGAAACACTGTTTGAATATACTACTGAGCTTTCTCTTTCTGCATTTGTTGGTCGACCTCTCTTTTTTTTTTTTGCAAATGGAGTTTATGAGCAATTTCCGATTGAAATTTTATAAAGGGAATATGTTTTTGCTTTGGGTTTAAAAAATTCTGATGTACCACTTTATTGATCGGTGGCAAATTTTGTAGAGCTCCATTAGCATACCTGCCAAATCTACTTCACCCACGTATAAAGCAGCAATAACTGGCCTTGAAATATCAATGTAAGCTTTTTCTTTTTGGCTCCAACGTTTGCATATTCCAACAGGCTGATAACCTGCATATATTAGTTAAACAGGCGTATTATCAAACCGTTTCGCACACACAAGATAATGGTTAATTTCGCATTTCATATCAAAAGAACCAGTCCCGCGCTGTTTTAATTCCGCATCTGAGAGCAGTTGGCAATTTCTTATTAACGGTACCTGTTGCAAAGATTCCTATTTTCTTTGACAAAATCAGAAGGCTTACTGACGCAAGGATCAATTTTATCAAAGCAATTGTCAACAACATCGCAACAGTCAGGCTCACATCCTTCAATCACTGTATTTTCCAGAAGGGCAACCTCGATACTTTTTCCCTTTCTATAATTTCATCAAAACTCTTCTCCAGTACCATAGAAACAGAATTATTAACATTTCTTCTTTGCTTAAGCATATCGCTGGATATGCTGTATCAAGATCACGTTATCAAAAAATTCAAATGATAGTTTTCTCTCTGTCTTTTCCTCTATCTTTCGTCCATTCTTCTAACTTTCATTTTCTAGAATTTATTTATTTATTATACCCGTTACTCGTAGAGTAAAAGGGTATACTAGATTCGTTGAAAAGTATGTAACAGGCAGAAGGAAGCGTTTCCGACCATATAAAGTATATATATTCTTGATCAGGATCAATAGCCGAGTCGATCTGGCCATGTCCGTCTGTCCCTCCGTCTGTCCGTCCGTATGAACGTCGAGATCTCAGGAACTACAAAAGCTAGAAAGGTGAGATTAAGCATACACACTCGAGAGACATAGAAGCAGTGCAAGTTTGTCGATTCATGTTGCCACGCCCACTCTAACGCCCACAAACCGCCCAAACTGATCATAGAACTCCCACCGTGTGCGGTTCTGACCTTATGCAATCTCTTTAACGCTATTACGAAACTTGGATACTATCCCCAAAGGTGGAAAAAGGGGGTCATAGTGATGATTCCCAAACCAGGCAAAGACAAAACGCAACCCTCATCCTACAGACCAATCAGTCTCCTATCGTATCTCTCGAAACTGTTTGAAAAGGCATTCTTAAAACACCTAGCTCGCTACTTAAGAATGCGAAACACAATACCATCCCATCAATTTGGTTTTCGCAAAAATCATGGAACGATCGAACAGGTCAATCGCATCACAAACGAAATTCGTACTGCTTTTGAGCACCGGGAATACTGCTCAGCAATATTCTTAGATGTCGCACAAGCATTTGACCGAGTCTGGCTGGAAGGACTAATGTTCAAGACAACAAAACTGCTTTCGCAGAATACCCACAAAGTGTTCGAATCTTATCTCTTCAAAAGAGTGTTCTCAATCAGGTGTAACAGTTTGACTTCACACGACCGCGTCATCAATGCTGGAGTTCCCCAAGGAAGTGTGCTGGGCCCCGTTCTTTACACTTTATATACAGCAGACATGCCTACAAACTATCAGCTCACAACCTCTACGTTTGCTGACGATACCGCAATACTCAGCCGATCCAAATGCCCATCAAAGGCAACAGAAAAACTTGACTGTCATCTTAAAACAGTGGAAAGATGGTTTGCGGACTGGCGCATTAAGATAAACGAGACCAAAAGCAGACATGTAACATTCACACTGAATAGACAAACCTGCCCACCATGTACCCTAAACAATACACTCATCCCAAAATCAGACGTAGTAACATAACTATCAAAACATAACATAACTAACAAAAACCAATCAATGCAGAGAGAGAGATCAAGAGAGATCTTTTCATCCGAGCGGTATCTCCTCTCCAATCGAAAACGCTCGAAACGCAAACGAAATTATAGAGTGTAGTGTATGCCACGTCTCAACAAGTCCTTTCGCGATCGATTGCGTCACAAGCTAAGGTTGCTACGTCACAGCAACACGATAATGTTGCTACGTCTCGGCAACACGCTAATGTTATCACGTCACAGCAACACGATAATATTGCTACGTCTCAGCAACAGTATAATATCGTTACGTCACAGCAACACGATAATGTTGCTACGTCTCGGCAGCACTTTAATGTTATCACGTCACAGCAACACGATAATGTCGCTGTCTTTCCGCAACATTCTGTAGTGGCGACTGAAGAGCCGCTAAATAAATTTTAGATAAACAATAAAAGATATAAACATTTTCTGCCTAGAAGTATGTACTAAATTATGTGATACTCTGAGCCTGGCTTTACGCGACGGGAATAACGTCGATGCATTTCAGTAAAAGCTTTACGTAGTTTAAGCGGAGCTTTAATGCACATGCATTTTTAATTAGCTAGCTGCATTTTTGGACACAAATACCAGATAGCTCATGGATGCGCCAGGGAAGATCTGGAAAGCTTTAGTCTGATTAGGAAATTTTATGCTGTAGCAGAGAAAAATGCTAAGCGATTCCATCCGTTTCCGTGCTAAAATCTATTCCTTTTGAGATTCGGTAGAGTGCAAATCGTTGCAGTTGCCGATAAGATATATAATAATCACATAGTGCCAGTGTCCACGCGGATTGTAAAAATCTGGTGGCGGAAAAAAGCTTAACCAAACTCAAGTGAGTAAAGCCGTTTTCATTTACATACAGAACCAGTCCCGCGCTGTTTTAATTCCGCATCTGAGAGCAGTTGGCAATTTCTTATTAACGGTACCTGTTGCAAAGATTCCTATTTTCTTTAACGAAATCAGAAGGCTTACTGACGCAAGGATCAATTTTATCAAAGCAATTGTCAACAACATCGCAACAGTCAGGCTCACATCCTTCAATCACTGTATTTTCCAGAAGGGCAACCTCGATACTTTTTCCCTTTCAATAATTTCATCTAAACTCTTCTCCAGTACCATAGAAACAGAATTATTAACATTTCTTCTTTTGCTTAAGCATATCGCTGGATATGCTGTATCAAGATCACGTTATCAAAAAATTCTAGCACTGAATCGGCAATATCCTGGTGTTACGATTTCATTTCCGGTGGTAAGGTACCCCAGGTGTCGTAATTGAATACTTGTATCATGTTTTCAAAGAGATTAAAGAGAATCTCAATAAAAACTGGGTATCTTACAATGTTACTAGGATTACGTCGTCCTTTCATGGGCCTCTTCCGTTTAGGGCACCTTTGTGCGGCAGCTTCCATTGAGATGATTGAGCTTTGGTTTCCACTTCATAACCATAAACCCACGATTCGTCACCACGACGCCACAGTCAACATTCGGAATGCATCCGCCCACTTAATTTTGTTTTTTTCACAAAATTGGATACAGGTTCTTTGACCCATTTTTTGAATAGGTAATAATCGAAGACGATCCAAAACACGTGCATGCAAATCAGCTGTCAACAATTAAGTGTACATTCAAAATGGCCCAGCTTGTCGGCATAAGTGACAGACATGAGTACCAACATAACGCCACAAAAAAAAACAAAATTCGCGAAAATTCAAAAATTTGCGATACTTTGCGAAATTTGGGAAATAATATGTATTTATTCTAAATCTACTATTAATTAGTTTGCAGGGGCGCCAAGCGTGGGCGTGGTCGCATTTTTCACAAATTATCAATGCTATAACAATAAAATGTGTGAAGTTTAAACCATGTAACTCAATTTTTCGACTTTATGCCCAAAAATCTAATTCTGGACCATAGTGCAGTGGTTGTACGTACTAAATAGGTATTAAATGTTTCGATACTTCTACATTGCAGCCCTAATTACAATGTAACCCTAGACAAGAGCAAGTTGTCGATAGGATGGGAGCGAGTGTAGAGTCGGGAGTCAAGTGGAAAAGTTGTCAAAAGCGGTTGTTACTAAATCTAAATTTCGTCGTCATAAGTCTATATAATTAAATGTTAAGCTATATTATTTGTTTAATTAAACCATATAAGCGGAGAACTTACCCTCGTCCTTGCAGTACTTCGATTAAATGCTGGTAACTACAAACATAGTTTTGTTCTTGTTAAAGATTTTCTATAAAAAACACAATTGGATTTAGAATTGACCCTTGACCAGATCTGCTGCGTCGATGTCGTTCTTTTGCCTAAATTGGCAGTATGATTTAAGCGCAGAATTAATGAAAAGAAATAACCGAAAAAGTATTGTCGAGATCAAAAACGTTAAGAAAACGTATCACCTGTCAAGATTATTGGGAAATAATGACCCGGGAGAAGTTCTCTATTGGTTTTGGGCTCCAACAATTTTTCTTGAAGTTAAAGTTATGCTAACGAAACGGCCGGATGCGGAAATACAGACCTTGAGGTCGCGTTTCCACTCTTCAATAATGCAATAATGCTCGCTCATGATTCCATCCTGGACATCGCAACAAATGCCGCATGCATATACATTGCGCACAAGAACAATTCAGAGAACAGGCTGGTTACAAGGCCAGAAAGGCAAGGAGACAACAGAGGGCCAAGGAAAGACTCCCTGCTGGTTGCACAAGCAATCGGCGACAAACGCCTTGGAATGGCACGGTCTATTCTCTGACTAGAGCTTCAAATTACCGCAAGCCGATATTGACGACCCAGAGAAAGCAGCTAACGGCTCGATCGGCCATTTCAAATCCAGGCGTCATCGGTGCTGTCAATCCAATATAAAAATTGTCTTTAAGTAGCCTGGGAGGCGAGAAGAGGAAGTCAGCAGGATGGTAAAACCTAAGCCACCGCTATACGCCGCGCTGAGCGGCTTACCTAGTGGTAAGTTTTTGGTGTGATGAATTTCGTCGGCAGTTATTTATGTAATATTTTTGTTAGGCTCGGCGATTGATAAAAAGTTTACTGAATCGAAGTTGCCAGAAGCAGTAACGTAGTGTAAAGCATCGTTCGGCGATGAATTCCCTACTCTCCTCATTGACATACAGCTCTATCACGATGTTGTCGCAAAACTGAGGGACCTGCCGCTCCACATCATTGCAGTCTAGGGTGGAGCGATTGACCACGGCCCACTTGTCGGTGTTTAGGCCCGGGTTCTGCGACTCCTCACGTCCTCAGGAGGCCGAAGAACTCGATTAAGGGCTGGCAGGAGTGCGGCGGGCACATACCATAGACGGCTGACATGACCCATTGGGCGGTTTCCTCATCCTCGCAGACCACTAGCATGCTGGAGTCGAACGTCTGCGGATAGATACTCGTAAGGCCAACAGTATGTATAGATTTTGTAGTTCCTGAGATCTCGACGTTCATACGGACAGACGGACATGGCCAGATCGACTCGGCTATTGATCCTGATCATGAATATATATACTTTATATTGTCGGAAACGCTTCCTTCTGCCTGTTACATACTTTTCAACGAATCTAGTATACCCTTTTACTCTACGAGTAACGGGTATAAAAATGTGTTGATATTTTTCACATTTTTGTTAGTCTTGAAAATTTCCATCGATTTGCTTAAAATCGTTTGGCCACGCTCACCCTTACTCCCACAAATTTTAAAAAATGTTTTGATATTTTTCCAGTTTTGTATTGGTCTTGTAAAAAATCTGTCAGTGTTGAAGACTCTCCTTCGCACTTCCACTAGCTGAGTAACGGGTATCAGATAGTCGGGGAACTCGACTATAGCGTTCTCTCTTGTATTTTAAATGCAATTTTCTTCTTCATCCAAATCGATATTGTAAATATCCTCATCGTCATCAGAATCGCACTGCAGATCGTACTACATGTACGAGAAATACTAGACAATAATGGATCCGAGAAATCTATAGCTCTATGAAATATATCAGTTGCGACAATTAAATGTGACAATCTATCTTTCTTGTAAGCTATGTTTCAAGCTTGAGAATCCTATGTATCCTAGTAGAACCAAGCTCGAATTATTAATCTGGTAATTGTGAACCAATATTTTATGAATTATTACATATTTTGTTTTCAAAAGAGTCTATAATTGTTATGGGTATAACAGAAGTGACAAAATTGAGTGATCTGAAAGCTGTTTGCCAGGTGTTTCGGTAGTAAACTTCTGCTGGTATATTGAATGACCCGTTGAACCATCAAATCCATAGCTGCATATTAGTTTCAGAACTGTTTGAGAACTGATTTAAAACATCAGCCTGCATTTTAATAATTCTGTACGCAGTATGATCCAAAAGGTTTTGTAATGATACTTGGGCACAGGTTTCTGTTACGTTTATATTTACAGGACGGCATTGTAATTTAGATTCCATTACAAGACTATAATAGTTTGGATAAATGTTACTGTGGCGACTTGTATTCTTAAATCTAGTGTTCATGTATTGCCGTTTTGTAAGAGAATTTTCTAGAAGGAAAGCCAAAACTTCATCGGAAGCAAGTAGAATGGGTTTTTGTATACCAAATTGCTTTCTCGATTCAGATGATTATTCGGGTGTTGTTATGGTTTTCTTAAGAATAAAAGCCGTTCCTTCCTGCTTTGTTTCTGCGCAGAGAGTGCTGCAGCATGTGCAAGAAGATTTGCATCACAATTATTTTCATCTGCAAGCTCAAATGCCAATTTCCTTTTTAATCTTGTGCCCGCATTTTTTAAGACGTCCCACTGCTGTGGTGTCTTGCAGGTTTCATCGAGTGTAATTGATATTTTAGACGCCATCCAGACATAAATCGTTCAAGCATGTAGTTATATTTGGAAAGATACTTATAAATGTAACTATTAAAATTACTGATTTTTTTTTGTCTATTTCCCCACAAATCCCCACAAATAAAAGTCGGGTGGCGTTAGATCGGGCCATCTTGTTGGAACCAGAAGTTATGCATTCGCTTTCTACGCACAATTGGCATCAAAAAATCGGTTATCATGGCTCGATATCGGTTGACATTGACGGTAAGTGGCTTCGATTGATCGTTGGTGGAGTGTAGTTATCCATAGTTAATGACTACTTGAAATGAAGAATCAGATGTGGTATGACGTTGGTCGATTTGACAATGTATGTCAAAGTTATTAAGAGTTGTCGTGGGTCACATTTAGATGGCCCACCCTGTATATCCAGTTCAATACACATTGAATTTTTCGATTGTTTCTGCGCCATATTTTGAAAAGTTGCCTATATATTACCAAATAGTGAGAAAAGGGGGACAAATAAGGATGAGTTTTCGATTTGTGGCTAAAGACAACACTCACAAGTACAATCTGGACAAATTAGTTGCTTTCAGCATGAAACAGCTTATTAGTTATATTCCATGAAAAACGGAGAACGCATGTTAGTATTCTAAAAAATAATACACATAATTTGGAAGATGACTTTTCATAATTAAGTTGAATTTTCTGGACCAATTTTACACGTGTGGCACAATATAAAGCAACTAAATATTTTATTTTATTTTATTTCTTTTCAGAAATCAGCTGTTCGCTAGCACAGTTTCAAAAGCTGTCAACAAGTTTTGGTGCCGCTTTTAAAGGTTTGAATTAAAATTTTTTATTAATGTATGATTTATTTGATTTATAATTAAAATAGATATATTAACATCGAAACTCGACTTACGCAAAAAAATCGATTTCTGGACCACAGTTCACTGCGAGTATTCTTACTCGAACCAATTCCCACACAAATAATGGCGTGCAAGTCGGAGCAGAGGACCAGCAGCAGCGCAGTGGAGCAAGTGGTGGCAAAAATAGGAAAATAGGAATTGCAGGAAGAGGGATACTTGGCCGCCGTATGCGAACACAATGCCCGACAACCGGCGATACGGTCTGGTGATAACAAACCAGAGTTCGGACGCGGACGGTGTGGACACCGTTGCCGTAATTGTGAACGCCAACCGACGCCGATGCGTAGGTTAAACTTCTTATTTTCCTTTTTTCGACTCGTCTAACCAAGAACTCGTCACAGAATGCCGCGCTGATCTTCTTATTTATAACGGGGATTTCATCTGGCGCTGCTTTTTTGCCACCATAGGCTTCATATTTCAGCCTTAGCTAACATGGTGCATACATGGTACATACATACGAAATACTGTGGGCCTTACGAGTATCTATCCGCAGACGTTCGACTCCAGCATGCTAGTGGTCTGCGAGGATGAGGAAACCGCCCAATGGGTCATGTCAGCCGTCTATGGTATGTGCCCGCCGCACTCCTGCCAGCCCTTAATCGAGTTCTTCGGCCTCCTGAGGACGTGAGGAGTCGCAGAACCCGGGCCTAAACACCGACAAGTGGGCCGTGGTCAATCGCTCCACCCTAGACTGCAATGATGTGGAGCGGCAGGTCCCTCAGTTCTGCGACAACATCGTGATAGAGCTGCATGTCAATGAGGAAAGTGGGGAATTCATCGCCGAACGATGCTTTAAACTACGTTACTGCTTCTGGCAACTTCGATTCAGTTTTGATTGCTAGGACGTTTTTGGGTTTTCCAAATTATTTGTTAATATTTTTTGGCTATTTACTCAAAATAGTAAAATTTTATGAAGTTAAAAATTAAACGTGAATAAAAGTTATTAAAAAAAAAATATTTCCTGACCGAGTAATTTCTCTGGCATTGATTAAGTTTCTTGCACATGTAAGAGATAGGAACTTCGTCACCTTCGTCATTTATCTGCATAAGCACGCCACCAACGCCGGTGTGACTGGCGTCGCAGTGGATATAATACAGCCGTTGAAAATATGGGGTACGTAACACTGGGACATTACAAAGCTGCTTTTTTTAATTCTCAAAAGCTTCGTTAGCTGCCTTGGACCAATTAAAACGTAGTGTTTCTTTCAACGCATCCGTTAAAGGTGCTGAGACAGAAGCATAATTTCGAATAAATTTCTGGTACCACCCAGTCATACCCAGGAATCGTCGCAATTGCTTAATAGACTTAGGAACAGGATAATCTACGATAGCGCTTATTTTACCCATATCCATTGTGATTGCGCCATTGCCTACAATATGGCCTAAGTAGCTGACCTCCTTTCTACAAAATTTGCTTTTGTGAACATTGATGGTTAATCCAGCTTTTCTTAGACAAGATGATATTTCTTTCAGAACTAATACATGTCGTTCAAAGGTATCGGATACGATCAAAAGGTCGTCTAGATATATAAATACTTCGTTTTTTAAAGTGCATGGAATTATTCGGCCCATTAATTTGGACATGGTTGAGAGCGCGTTGGTAAGACCAAATGGCATTACGGTGAAGTGGTAGAGAGGTCTACCTGGTACCGTAAAAGCTGTTTTATCACGCGAACTTGTCCCTAGTGGGCAACCGGCTTTGGCAACCGGCTTAGGATGCCATCTATGATGGGCATTGGATAAGCATCCTTGCGTGTCACTTGGTTCCCCTTTCGGCTATCTATACATAATCGCACTTTTCCGAGTTTGCGGACCAATACGACAGGGGAAGACCACGCACTGGTCTACTCTTCAATAACCCCTAAAGCAAGCATGCGATCCAGTTCATCATACATAAGTTTTTCGATAGCTGGGGACACAGGATAATGTCGCTGCTTGATAGGTACGGAATCGCCAACGTCAATGGAGTGGGAAAGCATGGTCGTTCTTCCTATACCCTTTTCGGCAAAAGAAGGAAAGCATTAAACTACGGCATCAAGTTGCTGTTTTTGTTCTTCAGTCAGAAAACGAACATCGTCTAGATCAACAGCTGAGAGATTACTTTCTGGACTAGGTTTCATTTTAGCATATGGTAATAGCTGATATTCTGTCCAAAAATCGAACCCTAAATAAAGTGATTGCTTTAACGAAGGTACGATGTAAAAAGTAATATCCTTGGTCATATTGTTGTACTGAATTTCTGTGCGAATCTTGCCCACGGTAATTTGGGATTTTCCATCGTCTAGTTTTCCACCTATATAACTAAAAGAGGCACCAGTATCCATTAATCCAGATACTGATCGGCCAAGAATTTTTACGTCTGCGTATGGTCGTACATCAGAGGCAATAATTGCTGATAACAAAAACCGTTTTTCGATTTTTATCTGATCAAAAAAATCTTTAATACGCTGTGCAGATCGCGAAGGCTGTCTCTGATGTTTATTGAGAGATTCGCCGGGTGGACCTAATTCGGTTAAAGGATAGTCTTGTTGTTGAGACAAATCAGGGAGAGAAGGTACAGAGCAGCTATTGGTTACTCCGTATTGGCGGCTTTCGTCACCACTTGTTTGTGTGCCCCTTTCAAAGGTGCACGGCCTCGGTAGTTTTTTGAGCGACAATGAGGGCATGAAGGAAGGTAGGTGTCTGTTTTGCCACGCCCATAGCAGAACACACGACGTTCGGGTAAGCAATCCTGATATCTGTGTCCGATTTTGCTACAATTCCAGGAGGATAAGTTAATTGCGGAAATTTCAACTGTGTCTGAATCCGACTCCACTTCGGTCTCAAGAATTGCCTCCTGCACAAACCTATCAGGAGCAGGAAGAGGTTTTCGCAATCCTGGCTTGACAGTAAGCATGAACGTTTCCCTTTGCGAATAATCTTCTATAGCTAAGAAATGCTACTGATCTCTTATATAAAAAAGCTCATGTTGAATTTCTGGGGTACACTTTGGTGGTAACGCCAATACCAATCGCTAGCAACACCTTCAAATAAAGTGTTGACATGGCTAGTTAGAAACATAAAATTACCTTCTAATGTCTGTTTGGTAAGAGATTCGACCCTAGTAAGAAAATAGATAAGAATGAGTCTTATCCGGGGTAGAGTGTAGTTTATTCACCCACAATTCTAGATCCAACCTGAAAAGGAAACAGGAAATATAAAAATGGTAACCTGTGTCACACTCCAATTAAAACTCAACCTGGTGGCATCCTTATAAGTCCCATATGTACACATTCGGTGTTGGAAAATATAAGAAGGGAATGCCATGAGAGAGTCGAGAGAGAACCAACAATAGAAGCGGACGTGATTGCAACGAGCGGCAAAAACATTAACATCGATCAAAACTTATTTGATTAATTAATTAAAGTATACCTAACACTATAACGTTTCGATTCTTTCACATAGTTAGTCGCGCTACCCACTCGCTTAATTCCTGACAAAACTGAAAGCTTACACACATAGGCATCGCGAATCATATTTCTTGGTGTTTATGTGGGATAAGATAGTGCGCAATAAGTGAAAACGTGCGAAAAATGAGAGTATAAAAAAAGCAAAGAAACGAAGCAACAAACATGCCTCCGAAGAAAGATTACGTAAGCAAGAAGACCTGCAACATAAATGCAGAGAAGCAGGACTCTCAACGTCAGGAAATCGTGAAGACTTATTGAAGAGACTAAATGCCCATAACAGTGAAGACGAGTACGCGAGTGCAGGAAACCAATCAATGCAAAAAAAAATTGCCGAATTAGAGAAACCATTGCGCGAACTTCAAGAGAGATCTTTTCATCCGAGCAGTATCTCCTCTCCAATCGGAAACGGTCAAAACGCAAACGAAATAATAGAGTGTAGTGTATGCCTAACACGTCTCAACAAATCCTTTCGCGATTGATTGCGTCACAAGCTAAGGTTGCTACGTCACAGCAACACGATAATGTTGATACGTCTCCGCAACACGCTAATGTTATCACGTCACAGCAACACGATAATATTGTTACGTCTCAGCAACAGTACAATATCGTTACGTCACAGCAACACGATAATGTTGCTGCGTCTCGGCAGCACGTTAATGTTATCACGTCACAGCAACACGATAATGTCGCTGTCTTTCCCCAACATTCGATCTTTCCGCAACTTGTTAATTTCTCTATGACACCGCAAAACCACGTTAATTCGCAAACGTATACTTATTCGTCACAGCCAAATTAATTCTCCGATTCCCCACGCTCATTTGGGACACTGTAACGCAACAGCGGCACCGTTCGGCACATATTTACAGCCACACTATGATTTATATCATACAATACACATTCGTAACATCGTCAAAAAATAACGAAATCCATATACCCCGATTCCGCCAAACTTCTTATACAACCGCGGCTCAACGGTATCTGAAAACATTAATAGTTCGTACGGAAATATAAGTGAAATGGTATCTCTTCTCCCGGAATTCAACCATCATCCATCAAGTCCTTAGATTCGCAACACTTCATTAGACGCGTTGACTCCCTTCAAACCGCATATCGTTGGGATGATCGATATCTAATATTTGCAGTTGAACAAAAGATGCTTGGTTCTGCTTGGTATTGGGTAGACTCAACTGAAGAAGTCTTCCAAACATGGCCAGAGTTTAAGTCAAAGTTCCTCAACGATTTTCCATGTCTCAGTAATTCCGAAGACGTTCACCTTAAAATGTCAAAAATTCGTCGAGATCTCAGAGAATCACCGCAAGACTATTTCTATAAAATGCTAGCTATTGGTAAAAAGGGTGAGTTAACTGATTCAGCAATATCAACACACATCATCAACGGGATTAATGATTACGATTTTAAAAGGAAGATATCTAATAATTATAACGGGTGTTTTTTTTAGAGGTATAGAACTTTAAGTTGGCATTACTGTTCAAGATGGCGACCGATTTAACAGCTGTCAAGTGATTTATTCTCAGTTTGGTTTGGCAATTCGTCATGCGTGCTTACAAAATCCAACTCGTGCAAGAATTGAAACCAAACGATCATCAAGCAAGGCGTAGATTCGTCGAATGGCCCAAAACGAGATTGCTGTTGTTCCCGATTTTCATAAGCCTCCAAGATCTTGTGATTTAACACCGCTAGACTACTTTTTGTGGGGCTATGTAAAGTCATTGGTCTATGCGGATAAGCCACAAACGCTAAACCATTGGAAGACAACATTCGCCGTGTTATTGCCGATATACGGCCAAATATTGGAAAAAGTCATTGCAAATTGGACGTCCAGATTGGACTACATCCGAGCCAGCCGTGGCGGTCATATGCCAGAAATCATATTTAAAATGTAATGCCACAAGATTATCTTTCATGTCAATAAAATTCATGTCAATCGAATAATCCATCGTTGTTTTATTGCAATTTAAAGTTCTATACCTCTAAAAAAAACACCCTATATATCTTGTAACGACCTGTTAAGAGATATTCTTGCCTATTCAGCGCATAACGAAATAAAGCATAATCACTTTAATATGTCTAGCAAACGTGATTCCAACGCTCAAAAACAAAATATACAAGCGTTTCCAAAAAATGTTAGTATGCCACGCCCATTAGTTTGGGCGGTACCGAAAGGTGCTGGTGAGCATCGTTTGGCAGTAGTAGTGTATAAGCATTGTTTTTTATACTTCACAGAATATGAGACCTTTTTCTTTATAATGACAATTTAAGTGTGGTATGCCAAAAAACAGTTTCTATTGTTATTGCAGCACATATGGGTTTTTTATTTAAGGCATTTGGTGTTGCATTTTTGCACTGTCTGCAACGTCCCCTTTCTCCAAAAACCACCCAATGTTCATAATGTTATCATAACTGTAGGATTGATCCGAAATTTGTACTTATTTGTTTGAAGAAACACTGTTTGAATATACTACTGAGCTTTCTCTTTCTGCATTTGTTGGTCGACCTCTCTTTTTATACCCGTTACTCGTAGAGTAAAAGGGTATACTAGATTCGTTGAAAAGTATGTAACAGGCAGAAGGAAGCGTTTCCGACCATATAAAGTATATATATTCTTGATCAGAATCAATAGCCGAGTCGATTGGCCATGTCCGTCTCTCCGTCCGTCTGTCCGTCTGTCCGTCCGTCTGTCCGTCCGTCTGTCTGTCCGTATGAACGTCGAGATCTCAGGAACTACAAAAGCTAGAAAGTTGAGATTAAGCATACAGACTCCAGGGACATAGACGCAGCGCAAGTTTGTCGAATCATGCTGCCACGCCTACTCTAACGCCCACAAACCGCCCAAAACTGCCACGCCCACACTTTTGAAAAATGTCTTAATATTTTTCATTTTTGTATTGGTGTTGTAAATTTCTATCGATTTGCATAAAAACTTTTTGCCACGCCTACTCTAACGCCCACAAACCGCCCAAAGCTGCCACGCCCACACTTTTAAAAATGTTTTGATATTTTTTAATTTTTGTATTAGTCTTGTAAATTTCTATCGATTTGCCAAAAAAATTTTTGCCACGCCAACTATAACGCCCACAAACCGCCAAAAACTGTCAATGTTGAAGACCTCCTTCGCACTTTCACTAGCTGAGTAACGGGTATCAGATAGTCGGGGAACTCGACTATAGCGTTCTCTCTTGTTTCTTTTTTTCATATGGAGTTTATGAGAAATTTCCGATTGAAATTTTATAAAGGGAATATGTTTTGGCTTTGGGTTTAAAAAATTCTGATGTACCACTTTATTGATCGGTGGCAAATTTTGTAGAGCTCCATTAGCATACCTGCTCCAACGTTTGCATATTCCAACAGGCTGATAACCTGCATATATTAGTTAAACAGGCGTATTATCAAACCGTTTTGCACACACAAGATAATGGTTAATTCGCATTTCATATCAAAAGAACCAGTTCCGCTCTGTTTTAATTCCGCATCTGAGAGCAGATGGCAATTTCTTAATAACGGTACCTGTTGCAAAGATTCCTATTTTCTTTAACGAAATCAGAAGGCTTACTGACGTAAGGATCAATTTTATCAAAGCAATTGTCAACAACATCGCAACAGTCAGGCTCACATCCTTCAATCACTGTATTTTCCAGAAGGGCAACCTCGATACTTTCTCCCTTTCAATAATTCCATCTAAACTCTTCTCCAATACCATAGAAACAGAACTATTAACATTTCTTCTATTGCTTAAGCATATCGCTGTCATTCAAGATTTACTCAATCGAGGAAGAAAAAGAAGTGTTTATCCCCAACGCTGAATTTGAGAATAGGGGGAGTGTATCAAGATCACGTTATGAAAAAATTCTAACATTGAAACGGCAATATCCTGGTGTTACGATTTCATTTCCGGTGGTAAGGTACCCCCAGGTGTCGTAATTGAATACTTGTATCATGTTTTCAAAGAGATTAAAGAGAATCTCAATAAAAACTGGGTATCTTACAATGTTACTAGGATTACGTCGTCCTTTCATGGGCCTCTTCAGTTTAGGGCACCTTTGTGCGGCAGCTTCCATTGAGATGATTGAGCTTTGGTTTCCACTTCATAACCATAAACCCACGATTCGTCACCACGACGCCACAGTCAACATTCGGAATGCATCCGCCCACTTAATTTTGTTTTTAACACAAAATTGGATACAGGTTTTTGACCCATTTTTTTGAATAGGTAATAATCGAAGACGATCCAAAACACGTGCATGCAAATCAGCTGTCAACAATTAAGTGTACATTCAAAATGGCCCAGCTTGTCGGCATAAGTGACAGACATGAGTACCAACATAACGCCACAAAAAAATCAAAATTCGCGAAAATTCAAAAATTCGCGATACTTTGCGAAATTCGGGAAATAATATGTATTTATTCTAAATCTACTATTAATTAGTTTGCAGGGGCGCCAAGCGTGGGCGTGGTCGCATTTTTTCACAAATTATCAATGCTATAACAATAAAATGTGTGAAGTTTAAACCATGTAACTCAATTTTTCGACTTTATGCCCAAAAATCTAATTCTGGACCATAGTGCAGTGGTTGTACGTACTAAATAGGTATTAAATGTTTCGATACTTCTACATTGCAGCCCTAATTACAATGTAACCCTAGACAAGAGCAAGTTGTCGATAGGATGGGAGCGAGTGTAGAGTCGGGAGTCAAGTGGAAAAGTTGTCAAAAGCGGTTGTTACTAAATCTAAATTTCGTCATAAGTCTATATAATTAAATGTTAAGCTATATTATTTGTTTAATTAAACCATATAAGCGGAGAACTTACCCTCGTCCTTGCAGTACTTCGATTAAATGCTGGTGACTACAAACATAGTTTTGTTCTTGTTAAAGATTTTCTATAAAAAACACATTTGGATTTAGAATTGACCCTTGACCAGATCTGCTGCGTCGATGTCGTTCTTTTGCCTAAATTGGCAGTATGATTTAAGCGCAGAATTAATGAAAAGAAATAACCGAAAAAGTATTGTCGAGATCAAAAAACGTTAAGAAAACGTATCACCTGTCAAGATTATTGGGAAATAATGACCCGGGAGAAGTTCTCTATTGGTTTTGGGCTCCAACAATTTTTCTTGAAGTTAAAGTTATGCTAACGAATCGGCCGGATGCGGAAATACAGACCTTGAGGGAGCGTTTCCATCCTGGACATTGCAACAAATGCCGCATGCATATACATTGCGCACAAGAACAATTCAGAGAACGGGGCTGGTTACAAGCCCAGAAAGGCAAGGAGACAACAGAGGGCCGAGGAAAGCCTCCCTGCTGGTTGCACAAGCAATCGGCGACAAACGCCTTGGAATGGCACGGTCTATTCTCTGACTAGAGCTTCAAATTACCGCAAGCCGATATTGACGACCCAGAGAAAGCAGCTAACGGCTCGATCGGCCATTTCAAATCCAGGCGTCATCGGTGCTGTCAATCCAATATAAAAATTGTCTTTAAGTAGCCTGGGAGGCGAGAAGAGGAAGTCAGCAGGATGGTAAAACCTAAGCCACCGCTATACGCCGCGCTGAGCGGCTTACCTAGTGGTAAGTTTTTAGTGTGATGAATTTCGTCGGCAGTTATTTATGTAATATTTTTATTAGGTTCGGCGATTGATAAAAAGTTTAAAAGTTAAAAATTTTACTGAATCGAAGTTGCCAGAAGCAGTAACGTAGTGTAAAGCATCGTTCGGCGATGAATTCCCTACTTTCCTCATTGACATACAGCTCTATCACGATGTTGTCGCAGAACTGAGGGACCTGCCGCTCCACATCATTGCAGTCTAGGGTGGAGCGATTGACCACGGCCCACTTGTCGGTGTTTAGGCCCGGGTTCTGCGACTCCTCACGTCCTCAGGAGGCCGAAGAACTCGATTAAGGGCTGGCAGGAGTGCGGCGGGCACATACCATAGACGGCTGAGATGACCCATTGGGCGGTTTCCTCATCCTCGCAGACCACTAGCATGCTGGAGTCGAACGTCTGCGGATAGATACTCGTAAGGCCAACAGTATGTATAGATTTTGTAGTTCCTGAGATCTCGACGTTCATACGGACAGACAGACAGACGAACGGACAGACGGACATGACCAGATCGACTCGGCTATTGATCCTGATCATGAATATATATTCTTTATATTGTAAAAAACGCTTCCTTCTGCCTGTACATACTTTTCAACGAATCTAGTATACCCTTTTACTTACGAGTAACTGGTATAAAAATGTGTTGATATTTTTCACATTTTTGTTAGTCTTGAAAATTTCCATCGATTTGCTTAAAATCGTTTGGCCACGCTCACCCTTACTCCCACAAATTTTAAAAAATGTTTTGATATTTTTCCAGTTTTGTATTGGTCTTGTAAATTTTATCGATCTACAAAAAAACTTTTTGCCACGCCCACTCTAACGCCCACAAACCATCAAAATCTGTCAGTGTTGAAGACTCTCCTTCGCAATTCCACTAGCTGAGTAACGGGTATCAGATAGTCGGGGAACTCGACTATAGCGTTCTCTCTTGTATTTTAAATGCAATTTTCTTCTTCATCCAAATCAATATTGTAAATATCCTCATCATCATCAGAATCGCACTGCAGATCGTAATACACGTAATACCTCTTTTGAGAAATACTAGACAATAATGGATCCGAGAAATCTATAGCTCTATGAAATATATCAGTTGCGACAATTGAATGTGACAATCTATATTTCTTGTAAGCTATGTTGCATGCTTGAGAAGCCTATGTATCCTAGTAGAACCAAGCTCGAATTATTAATCTGGTAATTGTGAATCAATATTTTATGAATTATTACATATTTTGTTTTCAAAAGAGTCTATAATTGTTATGGGTATAACAGAAGTGACAAAAATTGAGTGATCTGAAAGCTGTTTGCCAGGTGTTTCGGTAGTAAACTTCTGCTGGTATATTGAATGACCCGTTGAACCATCAAATCCATAGCTGCATATTAGTTTCAGAACTGTTTGAGAACTGATTTAAAACATCAGCCTTCATTTTAATAATTCTGTACGCAGTATGATCCAAAAGTTTTTTTAATGATACTTGGGCACAGGTTTCTGTTACGTTTATATTTACAGGACGGCATTGTAATTTAGATTCCATTACAAGACTATAATAGTTTGGATAAATGTTACTGTGGCGACTTGTATTCTTAAATCTAGTGTTCATGTATTGCCGTTTTGTAAGAGAATTTTCTAGAAGGAAAGCCAAAACTTCATCGGGAGCAAGTAGAATGGGTTTTTGTATACCAAATTGCTTTCTCGATTCAGATGATTATTCGGGTGTTGTTATGGTTTTCTTAAGAATAAAAGCCGTTCCTTCCTGCTTTGTTTCTGCGCAGAGAGTGCTGTAGCATGTGCAAGAAGATTTGCACCACAGTTATTTTCATCTGCAGGCTCAGATGCAAATTTCCTTTTTAATCTTGTGCCCGCATTTGTATAGGGTGTTTTTTTTAGAGGTATAGAACTTTAAATTGCAATAAAACAACGATGGATTATTCGATTGACATGAATTTTATTGACATGAAAGATAATCTTGTGGCATTACATTTTAAATATGATTTCTGGCATATGACCGCCACGGCTGGCTCGGATGTAGTCCAATCTGGACGTCCAATTTGCAATGACTTTTTCCAACATTTGGCCGTATATCGGCAATAACACGGCGAATGTTGTCTTCCAAATGGTTTAGCGTTTGTGGCTTATCCGCATAGACCAATGACTTTACATAGCCCCACAAAAAGTAGTCTAGCGGTGTTAAATCACAAGATCTTGGAGGCTTATGAAAAATCGGGAACAACAGCAATCTCGTTTTGGGCCCATTCGACGAATCTACGCCTTGCTTGATGATCGTTTGGTTTCAATTCTTGCACGAGTTGGATTTTGTAAGCACGCATGACGAATTGCCAAACCAAACTGAGAATAAATCACTTGACAGCTGTTAAATCGGTCGCCATCTTGAACAGTAATGCCAACTTAAAGTTCTATACCTCTAAAAAAAACACCCGTTATAAGACGTCCATTGCTGTGGTGTCTTGCAGGTTTCATCGAGTGTAATTGATATTTTAGACGCCATCCAGACATAAATCGTTCAAGCATGTAGTTATATTTGGAAAGATACTTACAAATGTAACTATTAAAATTACTTATTTTTTTTTGTCTATTTCCTTTAAGATCTTGGATTCCAAAGCATTTTTATTAATCTTGGTGTACAGGGTGGGCCATCTACTTGTGACCCGTGTGATTCGTAAATAAAATTGTTAAGGAAAAGACAATTTGTTAATTTTGCACAGGCATTTATTTTAGTTCAAGGAGATTAATATTATTAACATTTAAAATATTATTTGGATCATGTGCTCGCCTTTTTCCCTGATGACGAAATTGGCTCTTTGTTCGGCATTTTTCATCAATTTCTCAAGCGTAGCTTTAGGTATGGCCGCTATTTCACGTTCGATGTCCGCCTTGAGTTGAGTTAAAGTCCTTGGCTTGTTGATGTACACTTTAGAGTTCAAAAATCCCCACAAATAAAAGTCGGGTGGCGTTAGATCGGGCCATCTTGTTGGAACCAGAAGTTATGCATTCGCTTTCTACGCACAATTGGCATCAAAAAATCGGTTATCATGGCTCGATATCGGTTGCCATTGACGGTAAGTGGCTTCGATTGATCGTTGGTGGAGTGTAGTTATCCATAGTTAATGACTACTTGAAATGAAGAATCAGATGTGGTATGACGTTGGTCGATTTGACAATGTATGTCAAAGTTATTAAGAGTTGTCGTGGGTCACATTTAGATGGCCCACCCTGTATATCCAGTCCAATACACATTGAATTTGTCGATTGTTTCTGCGCCATATTTCGAAAAGTTGCCTATATATTACCAAATAGTGAGAAAAGAGTGACAAATAGGGATGAGTTTTCGATTTGTGGCTAAAGACAACACTCACAAGTACAATCTGGACAAATTAGTTGCTTTCAGCATGGAACAGCTTATTAGTTATATTCCACGAAAAAACGGAGAACGCATGTTAGTATCCTAAAAAATAATACACATAATTTGGAAGATGACTTTTCATAATTAAGTTGAATTTTCTGGACCAATTTTACACGTGTGGCACAATATAAGGCAACTAAATATTTTATTTTATTTTATTTCTTTTCAGAAATCAGCTGTTCGCTAGCACAGTTTCAAAAGCTGTCAACAAGTTTTGGTGCCGCTTTTAAAGGTTTGAATTAAAATTTTTTATTAATGTATGATTTATTTGATTTATAATTAAAATAGATATATTAACATCGAAAACTCGACTTTACGCCAAAAAAATCGATTTCTGGACCACAGTTCACTGCGAACCAATTCCCACACAAATAATGGCGTGCAAGTCGGAGCCGAGGACCAGCAGCAGCGCAGTGGAGCAACTGGTGGAGTGCAAAAATAGGAAAATAGGAATTGCAGAAAGAGGGATACTTGGCCGCCGTATGCGAACACAATGCCCGACAACCGGCGATACGGTCTGGTGATAACAAACCAGAGTTCGGACGCGGACGGTGTGGACACCGTTGCCGTAATTGTGAACGCCAACCGACGCCGATGCGTATGTTAAACTTCTTATTTTCCTTTATTCGACTCGTCTAACCAAGAACTCGTCACAGAATGCCGCGCTGATCTTCTTACTTATAACGGGGATTTCATCTGGCGCTGCTTTTTTGCCACCATAGGCTTCATATTTCAGCCTTAGCTAACATGGTGCATACATGGTACATACATGTACATAATACTGTGGGCCTTACGAGTATCTATCCGCAGACGTTCGACTCCAGCATGCTAGTGGTCTGCGAGGATGAGGAAACCGCCCAATGGGTCATGTCAGCCGTCTATGGTATGTGCCCGCCGCACTCCTGCCAGCCCTTAATCGAGTTCTTCGGCCTCCTGAGGACGTGAGGAGTCGCAGAACCCGGGCCTAAACACCGACAAGTGGGCCGTGGTCAATCGCTCCACCCTAGACTGCAATGATGTGGAGCGGCAGGTCCCTCAGTTCTGCGACAACATCGTGATAGAGCTGTATGTCAATGAGGAAAGTGGGGAATTCATCGCCGAACGATGCTTTAAACTACGTTACTGCTTCTGGCAACTTCGATTCAGTTTTGATTGCTAGGACGTTTTTGGGTTTTCCAAATTATTTGTTAATATTTTTTGGCTATTTACTCAAAATAGTAAAATTTTATGAAGTTAGAAAATTAAACGTGAATAAAAGTTATTAAAAAAAAAATATTTCTGACCGAGTAATTTCTCTGGCATTGATTAAGTTTCTTGCACATGTAAGAGATAGGAACTTCGTCACCTTCGTCATTTATCTGCATAAGCACGCCACCAACGCCGGTGTGACTGGCGTCGCAGTGGATATAATACGGCCGTTGAAAATATGGGGTACGTAACACTGGGACATTACAAAGCTGCTTTTTTTAATTCTCAAAAGCTTCGTTAGCTGCCTTGGACCAATTAAAACGTAGTGTTTCTTTCAACGCATCCGTTAAAGGTGCTGAGACAGAAGCATAATTACGAATACATTTCTGGTACCACCCAGTCATACCCAGGAATCGTCGCAATTGCTTAATAGACTTAGGAACAGGATAATCTACGATAGCGCTTATTTTACCCATATCCATTGTGATTGCGCCATTGCCTACAATATGGCCTAAGTAGCTGACCTCCTTTCTACAAAATTTGCTTTTGTGAACATTGATGGTTAATCTAGCTTTTCTTAGACAAGATGCTATTTCTTTCAGAACTAATACATGTCGTTCAAAAGTATCGGATACGATCAAAAGGTCGTCTAGATATATAAATACTTCGTTTTTTAAAGGGCATGGAATTATTCGGCCCATTAATTTGGACATGGTTGAGAGCGCGTTGGTAAGACCAAATGGCATTACGGTGAAGTGGTAGAGAGGTCTACCTGGTACCGTAAAAGCTGTTTTATCACGCGAACTTGTCCCTAGTGGGCAACCGGCTTTGGCAACCGGCTTAGGATGCCATCTATGATGGGCATTGGATAAGCATCCTTGCGTGTCACTTGGTTCCCCTTTCGGCTATCTATACATAATCGCACTTTTCCGAGTTTGCGGACCAATACGACAGGGGAAGACCACGCACTGGTCTACTCTTCAATAACCCCTAAAGCAAGCATGCGATCCAGTTCATCATACATAAGTTTTTCGATAGCTGGGGACACAGGATAATGTCGCTGCTTGATAGGTACGGAATCGCCAACGTCAATGGAGTGGGAAAGCATGGTCGTTCTTCCTATACCCTTTTCGGCAAAAGAAGGAAAGCATTAAACTACGGCATCAAGTTGCTGTTTTTGTTCTTCAGTCAGAAAACGAACATCGTCTAGATCTACTGCTGAGAGATTACTTTCTGGACTAGGTTTCATTTTAGCATATGGTAATAGCTGATATTCTGTCCAAAAATCGAACCCTAAATAAAGTGATTGCTTTAACGAAGGTACGATGTAAAAAGTAATATCCTTGGTCATATTGTTGTACTGAATTTCTGTGCGAATCTTGCCCACGGTAATTTGGGATTTTCCATCGTCTAGTTTTCCACCTATATAACTAAAAGAGGCACCAGTATCCATTAATCCAGATACTGATCGGCCAAGAATTTTTACGTCTGCGTATGGTCGTACATCAGAGGCAATAATTGCTGATAACAAAAACCGTTTTTCGATTTTTATCTGATCAAAAAAATCTTTAATACGCTGTGCAGATCGCGAAGGCTGTCTCTGATGTTTATTGAGAGATTCGCCGGGTGGACCTAATTCGGTTAAAGGATAGTCTGGTTGTTGAGACAAATCAGGGAGAGAAGGTACAGAGCAGCTATTGGTTACTCCGTATTGGCGGCTTTCGTCACCACTTGTTTGTGTGCCCCTTTCAAAGGTGCACGGCCTCGGTAGTTTTTTGAGCGACAATGAGGGCATGAAGGAAGGTAGGTGTCTGTTTTGCCACGCCCATAGCAGAACACACGACGTTCGGGTAAGCAATCCTGATATCTGTGTCCGATTTTGCTACAATTCCAGGAGGATAAGTTAATTGCGGAAATTTCAACTGTGTCTGAATCCGACTCCACTTCGGTCTCAAGAATTGCCTCCTGCACAAACCTATCAGGAGCAGGAAGAGGTTTTCGCAATCCTGGCTTGACAGTAAGCATGAACGTTTCCCTTTGCGAATAATCTTCTTTAGCTAAGAAATGCTACTGATCTCCTTATATAAAAAAGCTCATGCTGAATTTCTGGGGTACACTTTGGTGGTAATGCCAATACCAATCGCTAGCAACACCTTTAAATAAAGTGTTGACATGGCTAGTTAGAAACATAAAATTACCTTCTAATGTCTGTTTGGTAAGAGATTCGACCCTAGTAAGAAAATAGATAAGAATGAGTTTTATCCGGGGTAGAGTGTAGTTTATTCACCCACAATTCTAGATCCAACCTGAAAAGGAAACAGGAAATATAAAAATGGTAACCTGTGTCACACTCCAATTAAAACTCAACCTGGTGGCATCCTTATAAGTCCCATATGTACACATTCGGTGTTGGAAAATATAAGAAGGGAATGCCATGAGAGAGTCGA
The DNA here is from genome assembly GCF_016746245.2 of Drosophila santomea. NCBI lineage: Eukaryota > Metazoa > Arthropoda > Insecta > Diptera > Drosophilidae > Drosophila > Drosophila santomea. The sequence continues at coordinate 28,258 of NW_025318960.1, forward strand.
GAGAGAACCAACAATAGAAGCGGACGTGATTGCAACGAGCGGCAAAAACATTAACATCGATCAAAACTTATTTGATTAATTAATTAAAGTATACCTAACACTATAACGTTTCGATTCTTTCACATAGTTAGTCGCGCTACCCACTCGCTTAATTCCTGACAAAACTGAAAGCTTGCACACATAGGCATCGCGAATCATATTTCTTGGTGTTTATGTGGGATAAGATAGTGCGCAATAAGTGAAAACGTGCGAAAAATGAGAGTATAAAAAAAGCAAAGAAACGAAGCAACAAACATGCCTCCGAAGAAAGATTACGTAAGCAAGAAGACCTGCAACATAAATGCAGAGAAGCAGGACTCTCAACGTCAGGAAATCGTGAAGACTTATTGAAGAGACTAAATGCCCATAACAGTGACGACGAGTACGCGAGTGCAGGAAACCAATCAATGCAAAAAAAAATTGCCGAATTAGAGAAACCATTGCGCGAACTTCAAGAGAGATCTTTTCATCCGAGCAGTATCTCCTCTCCAATCGGAAACGGTCAAAACGCAAACGAAATAATAGAGTGTAGTGTATGCCTAACACGTCTCAACAAATCCTTTCGCGATTGATTGCGTCACAAGCTAAGGTTGCTACGTCACAGCAACACGATAATGTTGACACGTCTCCGCAACACGCTAATGTTATCACGTCACAGCAACACGATAATATTGTTACGTCTCAGCAACAGTACAATATCGTTACGTCACAGCAACACGATAATGTTGCTGCGTCTCGGCAGCACGTTAATGTTATCACGTCACAGCAACACGATAATGTCGCTGTCTTTCCCCAACATTCGATCTTTCCGCAACTTGTTAATTTCTCTATGACACCGCAAAACCACGTTAATTCGCAAACTTATACTTATTCGTCACAGCCAAATTAATTCTCCGATTCCCCACGCTCATTTGGGACACTGTAACGCAACAGCGGCACCGTTCGGCACATATTTACAGCCACACTATGATTTATATCATACAATACACATTCGTAACATCGTCAAAAAATAACGAAAATCCATATACCCCGATTCCGCCAAACTTCTTATACAACCGCGGCTCAACGGTATCTGAAAACATTAATAGTTCGTACGGAAATATAAGTGAAATGGTATCTCTTCTCCCGGAATTCAACCCATCATCCATCAAGTCCTTAGATTCGCAACACTTCATTAGACGCGTTGACTCCCTTCAAACCGCATATCGTTGGGATGATCGATATCTAATATTTGCAGTTGAACAAAAGATGCTTGGTTCTGCTTGGTATTGGGTAGACTCAACTGAAGAAGTCTTCCAAACATGGCCAGAGTTTAAGTCAAAGTTCCTCAACGATTTTCCATGTCTCAGTAATTCCGAAGACGTTCACCTTAAAATGTCAAAAATTCGTCGAGATCTCAGAGAATCACCGCAAGACTATTTCTATAAAATGCTAGCTATTGGTAAAAAGGGTGAGTTAACCGATTCAGCAATATCAACACACATCATCAACGGGATTAATGATTACGATTTTAAAAGGAAGATATCTAATAATTATATATCTTGTAACGACCTGTTAAGAGATATTCTTGCCTATTCAGCGCATAACGAAATAAAGCATAATCACTTTAATATGTCTAGCAAACGTGATTCCAACGCTCAAAAACAAAATATACAAGCGTTTCCAAAAAATGTTAGTATGCCACGCCCATTAGTTTGGGCGGTACCGAAAGGTGCTGGTGAGCAACGTTTGGCAGTTGTAGTGTATAAGCAAGATCGGTTTTTTATTTAAGGCATTTGGTGTTGCACTTTTGCACTGTATGCAACGTCCCCTTTCTCCAAAAACCACCCAATGTTCATAATGTTATCATAACTGTAGGATTGATCCGAAATTTGTACTTATTTGTTTGAAGAAACACTGTTTGAATATACTACTGAGCTTTCTCTTTCTGCATTTGTTGGTCGACCTCTCTTTTTATACCCGTTACTCGTAGAGTAAAAGGGTATACTAGATTCGTTGAAAAGTATGTAACAGGCAGAAGGAAGCGTTTCCGACCATATAAAGTATATATATTCTTGATCAGAATCAATAGCCGAGTCGATTTGGCCATGTCCGTCTCTCCGTCCGTCTGTCCGTCTGTCCGTCCGTCTGTCCGTCCGTCTGTCTGTCCGTATGAACGTCGAGATCTCAGGAACTACAAAAGCTAGAAAGTTGAGATTAAGCATACAGACTCCAGGGACATAGACGCAGCGCAAGTTTGTCGAATCATGCTGCCACGCCTACTCTAACGCCCACAAACCGCCCAAAACTGCCACGCCCACACTTTTGAAAAATGTCTTAATATTTTTCATTTTTGTATTGGTGTTGTAAATTTCTATCGATTTGCATAAAAACTTTTTGCCACGCCTACTCTAACGCCCACAAACCGCCCAAAGCTGCCACGCCCACACTTTTAAAAAATGTTTTGATATTTTTTAATTTTTGTATTAGTCTTGTAAATTTCTATCGATTTGCCAAAAAAATTTTTGCCACGCCAACTATAACGCCCACAAACCGCCAAAAACTGTCAGTGTTGAAGACCTCCTTCGCACTTTCACTAGCTGAGTAACGGGTATCAGATAGTCGGGGAACTCGACTATAGCGTTCTCTCTTGTTTCTTTTTTGCATATGGAGTTTATGAGAAATTTCCGATTGAAATTTTATAAAGGGAATATGTTTTGGCTTTGGGTTTAAAAAATTCTGATGTACCACTTTATTGATCGGTGGCAAATTTTGTAGAGCTCCATTAGCATACCTGCTCCAACGTTTGCATATTCCAACAGGCTGATAACCTGCATATATTAGTTAAACAGGCGTATTATCAAACCGTTTTGCACACACAAGATAATGGTTAATTTCGCATTTCATATCAAAAGAACCAGTTCCGCTCTGTTTTAATTCCGCATCTGAGAGCAGATGGCAATTTCTTAATAACGGTACCTGTTGCAAAGATTCCTATTTTCTTTAACGAAATCAGAAGGCTTACTGACGTAAGGATCAATTTTATCAAAGCAATTGTCAACAACATCGCAACAGTCAGGCTCACATCCTTCAATCACTGTATTTTCCAGAAGGGCAACCTCGATACTTTCTCCCTTTCAATAATTCCATCTAAACTCTTCTCCAATACCATAGAAACAGAACTATTAACATTTCTTCTATTGCTTAAGCATATCGCTGGTGTTACGATTTCATTTCCGGTGGTAAGGTACCCCCAGGTGTCGTAATTGAATACTTGTATCATGTTTTCAAAGAGATTAAAGAGAATCTCAATAAAAACTGGGTATCTTACAATGTTACTAGGATTACGTCGTCCTTTCATGGGCTTCTTCAGTTTAGGGCACCTTTGTGCGGCAGATTCCATTGAGATGATTGAGCTTTGGTTTCCACTTCATAACCATAAACCCACGATTCGTCACCACGACGCCACAGTCAACATTCGGAATGCATCCGCCCACTTAATTTTGTTTTTAACACAAAATTGGATACAGGTTTTTGACCCATTTTTTTGAATAGGTAATAATCGAAGACGATCCAAAACACGTGCATGCAAATCAGCTGTCAACAATTAAGTTCAACAATTACATTCAAAATGGCCCAGCTTGTCGGCATAAGTGACAGACATGAGTACCAACATAACGCCACAAAAAAATCAAAATTCGCGAAAATTCAAAAATTCGCGATACTTTGCGAAATTCGGGAAATAATATGTATTTATTCTAAATCTACTATTAATTAGTTTGCAGGGGCGCCAAGCGTGGGCGTGGTCGCATTTTTTCACAAATTATCAATGCTATAACAATAAAATGTGTGAAGTTTAAACCATGTAACTCAATTTTTCGACTTTATGCCCAAAAATCTAATTCTGGACCATAGTGCAGTGGTTGTACGTACTAAATAGGTATTAAATGTTTCGATACTTCTACATTGCAGCCCTAATTACAATGTAACCCTAGACAAGAGCAAGTTATCGATAGGAAGGGAGCGAGTGTAGAGTCGAGAGTCAAGTGGAAAAGTTGTCAAAAGCGGTTGTTACTAAATCTAAATTTCGTCATAAGTCTATATAATTAAATGTTAAGCTATATTATTTGTTTAATTAAACCATATAAGCGGAGAACTTACCCTCGTCCTTGCAGTACTTCGATTAAATGTTGGTGACTACAAACAAAATTTTGTTCTTGTTAAAGATTTTCTATAAAAAACACATTTGGATTTAGAAATGACCCGTGAGCAGATCTGCTGCGTCGTTGTCGTTCTTTTGCCTAAATTGGCAGTATGATTTAAGCGCATAATTAATGAAAAGAAATAACCGAAAAAGTATTGTCGAGACCAAAAAACGTTAAGAAAACGTATTACCTGTCAAGATTATTGGGAAATAATGACCCGGGAGAAGTTTTCTATTGGTTTTGGGCTCCAACAATTTTTCTTGAAGTTAAAGTTATGCTAACGAATCGGCCGGATGCGGAAATACAGACCTTGAGGGAGCGTTTCCATCCTGGACATTGCAACAAATGCCGCATGCATATACATTGCGCACAAGAACAATTCAGAGAACGGGGCTGGTTACAAGCCCAGAAAGGCAAGGAGACAACAGAGGGCCGAGGAAAGCCTCCCTGCTGGTTGCACAAGCAATCGGCGACAAACGCCTTGGAATGGCACGGTCTATTCTCTGACTAGAGCTTCAAATTACCGCAAGCCGATATTGACGACCCAGAGAAAGCAGCTAACGGCTCGATCGGCCATTTCAAATCCAGGCGTCATCGGTGCTGTCAATCCAATATAAAAATTGTCTTTAAGTAGCCTGGGAGGCGAGAAGAGGAAGTCAGCAGGATGGTAAAACCTAAGCCACCGCTATACGCCGCGCTGAGCGGCTTACCTAGTGGTAAGTTTTTGGTGTGATGAATTTCGTCGGCAGTTATTTATGTAATATTTTTATTAGGATCGGCGATTGTTAAAAAGTTTAAAAGTTAAAGTGTAGTGTAAAGCATCGTTCGGCGATGAATTCCCTACTTTCCTCATTGACATACAGCTCTATCACGATGTTGTCGCAGAACTGAGGGACCTGCCGCTCCACATCATTGCAGTCTAGGGTGGAGCGATTGACCACGGCCCACTTGTCGGTGTTTAGGCCCGGGTTCTGCGTCTCCTCACGTCCTCAGGAGGCCGAAGAACTCGATTAAGGGCTGGCAGGAGTGCGGCGGGCACATACCATAGACGGCTGACATGACCCATTGGGCGGTTTCCTCATCCTCGCAGACCACTAGCATGCTGGAGTCGAACGTCTGCGGATAGATACTCGTAAGGCCAACAGTATGTATAGATTTTGTAGTTCCTGAGATCTCGACGTTCATACGGACAGACAGACAGACGAACGGACAGACGGACATGGCCAAATCGACTCGGCTATTGAACCTGATCATGAATATATATACTTTATATTGTCGGAAATGCTACCTTCTGCCTGTTGCATACCTTTCAACGAATCTAGTATACCCTTTTACTCTACGAGTAACTGGTATAAAAATGTGTTGATATTTTTCACATTTTTGTTAGTCTTGAAAATTTCCATCGATTTGCTTAAAATCGTTTGGCAACGCTCACCCTTACTCCCACAAATTTTAAAAAATGTTTTGATATTTTTCCAGTTTTGTATTGGTCTTGTAAATTTTTATCGATCTACAAAAAAACTTTTTGCCACGCCCACTCTAACGCCCACAAACCATCAAAATCTGTCAGTGTTGAAGACTCTCCTTCGCAATTCCACTAGCTGAGTAACGGGTATCAGATAGTCGGGGAACTCGACTATAGCGTTCTCTCTTGTATTTTAAATGCAATTTTCTTCTTCATCCAAATCAATATTGTAAATATCCTCATCATCATCAGAATCGCACTGCAGATCGTAATACACGTAATACCTCTTTTGAGAAATACTAGACAATAATGGATCCGAGAAATCTATAGCTCTATGAAATATATCAGTTGCGACAATTGAATGTGACAATCTATATTTCTTGTAAGCTATGTTGCATGCTTGAGAAGCCTAGTAGAACCAAGCTCGAATTATTAATATGGTAATTGTGACCCAATATTTTATGAATTATTCCATATTTTGTTTTCAAAAGAGTCTATAATTTTTATGGGTATAACAGAAGTGACAAAAATTGAGTGATCTGAAAGCTGTTTGCTAGGTGTTTCGGTAGTAAACTTCTGCTTGTATATTGAATGACCCGTTGAACCATCAAATCCATAGCTGCATATTAGTTTCAGAACTGTTTGAGAACTGATTTAAAACATCAGCCTGCATTTTAATAATTCTGTACGCAGTATGATCCAAAAGGTTTTGTAATGATACTTGGGCACAGGTTTCTGTTACGTTTATATTTACAGGACGGCATTGTAATTTAGGTTCCATTACTAGACTATAATAGTACTGTGGCGACTTGTATTCATAAATCTAGTGTTCATGTATTGCTGTTCTGTAAGAGAATTTTCTAGAAGGTGTAGCGCTTGTGGCAAGACGAATCGGGCGGCAGGCCAGAAAGGCGGTGGCTCCATCTACATGTCGTTCCCGCGTCGAAACAAGGGGCAGACGAAGAAAGTCGGGGGAGAGCTTTAGCATAGGAAGAGGCAACATAGGCAGCTGTCAAATTTCGGCAAATACCGTAGGTTCGGCTGGAGAGAGCGGAGATAGCTTCCCAGCTAGATCAACTCGACGCCAGCTTTCTTTTCCAATTTGGCTGTCCACAAGGTTAGTTCAAAGTTAAACGGAACCAGGAGCAGGCATATACGGGAAAACTGGCGAAAGAATCTTATAAAGGAATACATCTACAGGCAGCGCTGAATCCAGTTTCAGGGTAAGCAAGGTCGTGGAAAAAGCGTGGAGTTTGCGATTGTGCAAGGTGCATTTTTTTTTTATCTAGGTTTGGCGCTAAATATATAGCGCAAGTGCGAGCCAAACGGACGGCTTAACATCGAGCCAGGTGGCAGACATTTTCCTCGGAGAACGACGGATCGCTCAGCCCAGGGAGAAACGAAACGGCGGCTCGAAACTCCCGTAGCGAGGAGCTGCATTTAGCTGATTACTAATTAATAACCTTTGAATTAGGCCTCTGAATGGCAGAAAAGGGTTGCAAGCAGGCATAGATACGTCCCAATTAGGAATCGCGGCAGCACACAATTTCTTTTCCATTTCGGCGGACTCTTATTTTTGGTTAATTACTCTTAGAGAGCCATCGATGACGTAGAAATCTCCACGTTCCATTTTGTCGCCATGTTCCCCTTGCGCACTTAAAGAAGGGAACGAGAAGAGGAGGAACGAAAAGGAGAGGGGAGAATAACCAAGTCCAGCAGTTGCAATCGCGGTTTCTTGTTCGGCGGGCGAGCAAAAGTTTTGTCGCGCGGTCTGGCCGTAATTTGGTGAATCCGACCAGAGGAATATCCGCAGATCGACGGCGCGGGAAAAACCCCCTTAGTGAGCGAGAAGGCCGGAAAATAGTGGAGAGATTTTTTTTTGTATAGTGGAATAAGTTATTATGTAAATGAAAAGTGGCAGTGCGAAGGAGAGAGGGAAAGATAAGGAAAAGAGTCCATCATTTTTTTTAGTGTCCCTTATGTGCTCCGTCTTCTTCTTCCTTTTTTTTTTTGTTTCTTTTGTTCAGTTTTAGCAAGCCTATGATTAAGCAATAAGGCACAGTGGGTCAAAGACCAATACAGAGAGTAAAAAAATATTTAAGTTTCCCACAGGTGCGGCAGACTCCAACGGAAGCGCTTTCGTCGGTGGAACTCCGGATTGTTGGTGAGTGATTAAATCACGTAATTGCAATGGCAATGATCAGTGAGGTATACATAATTTGGTGAAAAAGAAAGAAAGTAATTACATCTGAATTTTCGATTCCTTGTCCCACTGTCCGCCGCGAGCGAAATTAGGTCGAAGTTTTAGAGCCTCTGAAGAAAAGGAAGAGGAGGAATGCGAATTCAAGGCCAAGGCCAAGAGTGGAATGTCGGAATTAGAATCTGATTTTTTTCTGTTTGTCCGTCTCTCTTTAACTCTCGCACATATGTATGTTGTTTTTGCCACCAGAGCAGCAATCGCTCTCTTTATTTGATTTGTTTAATTTTAATATTCTTAAGTTCCATTTGGGTGCCTATGGCACACTCGAAATTAGTGGAGATCTAAATATCGAAATTTTCTCTATTATTCGACTCGCATACAATTCTGATAGTTATTTAAGGTCCCACATTTTTTCTCGCATGCGATTTTTACTCATTTTTGTTTACGTTATGTTACTGGCGCATGCACTTATTGCTAGCCTCCATGCTGAATTACCCATTTGTTAGCTGTAAGAAAATTCTCTTAGTGTGTTACGAATAAAATTTATAATGTGCTAGAAAGCTTTTCGTTTGCCTATGGCTAGGATAACTCCCGTGTGAATATGTGTTAGTGATCTTAAAAGGGGCCGTCCGAGTATATTGTGCAATGCAGATTTTTGGAGAAAGGCGGCCAAGGCAGGGCGGGCATTAGCGACCTCGAGGCCATCAGAGGATCGCAAGGAAGATGGGGAAAAGTAGTTGTCGTCCGATTTTCTGTTTTATGTTGAACTCTTTCAGCCCTCAACCAATTCTTGTCGCTGCACGCGAAGTTATTTGAATATTTAGAGGAAGATCAGGCTGAGGTATAGGGACAAGACCACCACCCCAAATAGCCGACAAGGAGCAGCTGGACCATTGCGCGTGCGTCCCAAATACCTCCCATCACCACCCAAGCCGAGTAGCAATCCGTTACAGTAATAATTATCGTTCTAAAAAAAATTCTGGCGCCCAACGTGGGGCCTGAAAGTCGTTTTCACTAGTCGAAAAACATTGGTATCAACACCAAAACACCAACACATGCAGAAAATTCGTCTATTCATCATTTTCTTAAATTTTTGGGAGGACAGTAGGATCACGGTGGGCTGAAACTGTTGTTGACCTTTCAGCCAACGGTTGCCGCGACACTCACCTCAAATCTATTTCTCGTCTCAGTTTAAGCGCGTTATTAGGTGCATAGGATCTATAGCCTGTTAACTTGTCCGCAAGCTCAGAGCTAGCCACGCCTGATAAAGTGGGTAAAAAAGAGACAAATCTTTCTCTTTAATTTCTTTCCGGGATTTGCAGCAAAGATTAATTAGGCGCGTTGGACTGACAGGCGATAGAGTTATAAGTAACTCAACTCCTGGCCACGGATAATTAGTCTGAGCTATGGACTCCAATTTGTTTACGGTCGAACGGCGTCGCGTTTGTGAGGTGAATAGGAGTCACAGTTGGTTTTTCTTTTAAAAGAAAGCTACTGGCCACGCTTCACAACGAAAACGATGTACCGATTCGCCAAAGTAGGGTATATTTCTGCTAATTGAATCTGAGTTTGGCTGGCAATATATTTGTTGTCGTTATCGCAGTTTAGCAAAACATAGCCAATTAACTCTGCATAAGCAGCAAATTTCTAATCTCTTTTCAGCTATCTTTTACCCAATCTTCCGAAAGTTGCTAACATTATTTTTGCGGGGAGCAAACCTATGCCAAAAGGCAAATTTTATTTATGATATATCAAATCTCGTTTTATCGCTCAAAAATCTTTTAAATACTTTATATCTGTTTAATCTTTTAATATTATTAGGGATAAAATATCCAAATTAAAAGCAATCTTTATCTTAGTCTTTATTATAATATTTCTTAAGCCCAAACTAAAGTATTTTTTTTACTGGAAGCAATGGCCGATTCCGAGGGAGCAGCCGCAACAAGGTGTCCCCTATGTGAAGTTAGTTTAGAAGGTGGGAAAATTTACCGAACCAAATGTGGACACGAGTTCCATCAGTCTTGCATAGTAGCACATTCAAAAAATAAAACTACCTGTCCCACGTGCAACACGGTGTGTTTTGAAAAAGCGGCCACACCATCTCAGAACACCAGAGGTCAGAAAACACAAGTTTTAGTAGCAAGCGAGCAGACTCCGAGTGGCTCTTCAAACTCAGCAGGGTTGGGAAAGGCTCAAACAGAGTTGATCCAAAGCGCGGTGGTCAACGCTGTCCAGTCCATGCAAAACGATTTGCTCGTGCAGTTATCGAAAAAAATGTCCGAATTAATTCAGGCAAATCTATCTGCCCAATTTCAGGCCACTGCGGGCGAGAGTCAAGAAAGGGATTTGAGAAATAATTCTTTTGGGGATATAGTATTGGACCAGTTGGGTGGCCAAGCAGGCTCGAGACGCGAAACGCCAAGGAGCAACCATTCGGACCTCAGCCAAAGGCCAGATAAGGTTGGCCATATCGTAAACAGTTGGAAGCTTCGGTTTAGTGGGAATCCGGAAGGAATTAGTGTCGACAATTTTATTTATCGGGTAGAGGCGCTGACTGGCCAAACTTTGGATGGTAATTTCTCAGTACTAAGCAGCAACGCTAGCCTTTTGTTCGAAGGGAAAGCGCGAGATTTCTACTGGAGATGCCACAAACAAACCCAGAATCTCAGATGGGAATCTTTGTGTATGGCGTTGCGGAAGCAATTCAGAGATGCACGCACTGATCTGGATATCCGTGAAGCTATTCGTGATCGGAAGCAGCGGGATAAGGAAGGCTTCGATTCTTTTTGCAGTGCTATAGAGGATATGGGTGATAGCTTGGATATGCCGTTAACCGAGATGGAAATGGTTGAGATATTAAAAAGAAATTTAAGGCCAGAAATTCGACATGAACTTCTTAATCTCCCCATCCGCACAGTGGAAAAACTGAGGGAAGTATGCCGGCGTAGGGAAAGCTTTTTAGAAGACGTACGGAAATCCCAAGGGTATCAGAAGGCTGTTCCATACCGAAAACAAGTTTGTGAGCTGTTGGAAGAGCAATTGTCCGATAATGCGTCCGAGTTTTCCGAGGCGGAGGGCGAAGCAGAAATTGGAGCTATGGCTTTGCTCTGCTGGAATTGCCACAAGGAGGGTCATCGCTACCACGACTGTGAAGCGAAGCGCAAAATATTTTGTTATGGTTGTGGGAAACCAAATACGTACAAACCTTCGTGCCCTAAATGTCAAAAAAACTCGAAAGGGAACACACAACCGAGGCCATCGTTGTGTGTTCAACGCCAACGCTCGTCGAGCCCAAAATCAAACCCATAGATTGTTCCAATGCAGCTGCACAATCCAGTTCAACGATGGTGTGGCCAAGTTTAGTAGATTTAAGTTCAAATTCCCCAAATATGCAGCCGTATCTAGAGCGTCAAAAGTCTCATTCAAGGAATGCTCAGCGCATGAGAAATTACTGGGCAGCCCTCAAATCAATTAATGCAATCAGGTTCAAAGATAAGGATAAACGCCCATATGCCGAGGTGCGAGTTTTAGATCGCATCGTCTTGGGTTTATTGGATACAGGAGCAGCAGTAAGCGTAATAGGTGGTAGTTTAGCACAGCAGATAATTAGTAATCGAGTATCTTTTAAGCGCGGATTATTTCGATAAGTACTGCAGATGGGAAAAAGCAGGAAGTGTTAGGACGAATAAATACTCCGGTCCGATATAAAACTCAGGAAAGAAATCTTGAGCTTCACCTAGCACCATCTCTTAGCCAAGATTTAATTTTAGGCATTGACTTTTGGTCTAAATTCGATTTACTGCCGCCAGAGATGCAAGTTTCTGAAATAGAATCTACAACACATGATCTTACTGTTTTGCAGCGCGAGAGTTTACAAAAAGTCATAGGCAAGTTTCCATCTTTTGCTGAAGTCGGTTTAGGTAGAACTTCTATTCTCTCGCATTCAATTGATGTGGGGGATGCCAAGCCGGTAAAGCAACGGCATTTTCCGGTCTCACCGGCTGTAGAAAAACTCCTGTACGCAGAGGTGGATCGCATGCTAAAGCTCGGGGTCATTGAGGAGTCCGACAGTGCTTGGTCCTCCCCAGTAGTTTTAGTGCAAAAGCCCGGAAAGGTTCGGCTTTGCCTGGACAGTAGAAAGGTCAATGCGGTGACCAAAAAGGATGCTTATCCGCTCCCGCAGATAGATGGAATTTTGGGTCGACTTCCAAAGGCTATGTACATATCCAGCCTAGACCTTAAAGATGCCTATTGGCAAGTACCGCTCGACCCAGATTCTCGCGAAAAGACGGCATTTACAATACCTGGAAAGCCACTTTATCAATACAAAGTTATGCCCTTCGGACTGACCAATGCTTCGCAAACAATGACGCGACTAATGGACAAAGTCATTCCAGCGGAATTGCGAAATGAGGTTTTGTCTATTTGGACGATTTATTGATCGTGTCGGACAGCTTTGAATCGCATTTGAAGGTATTAGAGGTTGTTGCAGGGCATGTAAAGGCGGCTGGACTCACGTTGAACGTAGAAAAGAGTAAATTCTGCATGCGCTCCGTGAGGTATCTTGGACATATTGTCGGAGAAGGGGTCATAAAAACCGATCCCGACAAAGTATCAGCCATGACCGATTTCCCTCTGCCAAACTCTCTTAAAAGTCTCCGGAGATTCTTGGGCATGGTCGGCTGGTACAGAAAATTTATCCAGAATTTTGCGTCAGTAGCTTCGCCTCTGACCGATTTGTTGAAGCCAAGACAGAAATTCGTTATGACCGCGGAAGGAAGGCAGGCATTCGAGCAGTTAAAAACAATGTTATGTTCAGCTCCGGTTCTGCGCAGTCCGGATTTCGAAAAACCTTTCTTTGTGCAGTGTGACGCAAGTAAGACTGGTGTCGGCGGAGTCTTGGTGCAGAAAACTTCCGATGGCGACGAATATCCGATAGCGTTCGTATCCAAGAAGCTAAATAAAGCTCAACGCAATTACTCTGTGACAGAGCAGGAGTGTTTGGCGGCGATAGTCTGTATTAACAGGTTCAGGGCTTATGTGGAAGGCCACGAGTTTACGGTCATTACAGACCATGCCTCCCTCAAATGGCTGATGTCTCAGCCGGACTTACACTCGCGGTTGGCTCGTTGGGCTCTGAAGTTGCAGCGGTTTAACTTTAAAATCGAGCATCGCAGTGGCAAACTAAATGTCGTGCCAGATGCACTTTCCAGAGTAAATGAGGAGGTCGAGGCATTGGAAGGTAATAGTGGTTCTCTGGTCGATTTGGACTCAGAGGTGTTTAAGTCAGCAGAATATGTGCATTTTGTAGATCGGCTCAAAGCGAATTTGGATAAATTACCCGATATAAAAGTAGTCGATGGCTTGGCGTATAAGAAAACAGAGCATGCTACGGGGGATTCCCTGAACGATCAGTTCATCTGGAAGTTGTGGATTCCGAAGGATTTGGTCCAGGATGTTTTAAAGAATGCCCACGATCATCCTATGGCTTCACACGGGGGAATTCACAAAACGCTAGAGCGAGTTCGGAGGCATTGTTATTGGCCTGGGTTAATAAAAGACGTAAAATCATATGTTCTAGCTTGTGATACCTGCAAGATGACAAAAGCTCCTAACACAGTTCAGAGACCGCCAATAGGGGTTCCTCCAGAGTCGGAAAGATTCTTCCAAAGATTATATATAGATTTCTTGGGCCCGTATCCCCGCTCTAGAAGCGGGAATATTGGAATTTTCATCGTTTTAGACCATTACTCAAAGTTCGTTTTTCTCAAGGCAGTCAAAAAGCTGTCAGCCGAGGTGGTTATAAAATACCTGCAACAGGAACTATTTCACACGTATGGGGTGCCGGAGACGATTATTTCAGACAACGGTTCACAGTTTAAGTCAGACCTATTCCAGAAGTTTATGCGTGAGTACAGAGTCAGTCATATTCGCACAGCAGTGTATTCCCCGCAATCAAATGCGTCTGAAAGGGTAAACAGATCGGTGATAGCGGCCATAAGATCCTATGTTCGGCCTGATCAAAAAAACTGGGACGAAGAGCTAAGTAGTATTTGTTGTGCTCTACGATCGGCGATTCATTCCAGCTTGGGTACTACGCCCTATTACATGGTGTTCGGCCAGCATTTTGTCGGATCTGGGTCCACCTATAAGTTGTTGAAAGTCTTGGGTTTGCTGCAAGACCATTCGGCAGTGTTCTCAAGGGAAGATTCCTTAGAGTTAGTGCGCAGCAAAGCTATCGAGGTGATGAAGAAGCAGAACGAAAAGAACGAACGAAATTACAATCTTCGGTCCAGAGAAGTTTCCTACAAAGTTGGCCAGGAAGTGTTCTACAAGAACCACAAGCAGAGTAATTTCCAGGCAGGATATAATGCCAAGTTAGGCCCCAGCTACCTCAAAGCCAGGGTGCGGAAGAAGCTAGGTAATGCCTATTACGATATAGAGGATCTGCAGGGACATTTGGTTGGACGATACCATGCCAAGGATCTGAGGCAATAATTAATTGCCCCAAGCTTGGTGTGATCAGCCTTGGGAGTGTCACCCCCAAGTCCGATCTTGTGGAGGGGGCAATTTGTAGCGCTTGTGGCAAGACGAATCGGGCGGCAGGCCAGAAAGGCGGTGGCTCCATCTACATGTCGTTCCCGCGTCGAAACAAGGGGCAGACGAAGAAAGTCGGGGGAGAGCTTTAGCATAGGAAGAGGCAACATAGGCAGCTGTCAAATTTCGGCAAATACCGTAGGTTTGGCTGGAGAGAGCGGAGATAGCTTCCCAGCTAGATCAACTCGACGCCAGCTTTCTTTTCCAATTTGGCTGTCCACAAGGTTAGTTCAAAGTTAAACGGAACCAGGAGCAGGCATATACGGGAAAACTGGCGAAAGAATCTTATAAAGGAATACATCTACAGGCAGCGCTGAATCCAGTTTCAGGGTAAGCAAGGTCGTGGAAAAAGCGTGGAGTTTGCGATTGTGCAAGGTGCATTTTTTTTTATCTAGGTTTGGCGCTAAATATATAGCGCAAGTGCGAGCCAAACGGACGGCTTAACATCGAGCCAGGTGGCAGACATTTTCCTCGGAGAACGACGGATCGCTCAGCCCAGGGAGAAACGAAACGGCGGCTCGAAACTCCCGTAGCGAGGAGCTGCATTTAGCTGATTACTAATTAATAACCTTTGAATTAGGCCTCTGAATGGCAGAAAAGGGTTGCAAGCAGGCATAGATACGTCCCAATTAGGAATCGCGGCAGCACACAATTTCTTTTCCATTTCGGCGGACTCTTATTTTTGGTTAATTACTCTTAGAGAGCCATCGATGACGTAGAAATCTCCACGTTCCATTTTGTCGCCATGTTCCCCTTGCGCACTTAAAGAAGGGAACGAGAAGAGGAGGAACGAAAAGGAGAGGGGAGAATAACCAAGTCCAGCAGTTGCAATCGCGGTTTCTTGTTCGGCGGGCGAGCAAAAGTTTTGTCGCGCGGTCTGGCCGTAATTTGGTGAATCCGACCAGAGGAAAATCCGCAGATCGACGGCGCGGGAAAAACCCCCTTAGTGAGCGAGAAGGCCGGAAAATAGTGGAGAGATTTTTTTTTGTATAGTGGAATAAGTTATTATGTAAATGAAAAGTGGCAGTGCGAAGGAGAGAGGGAAAGATAAGGAAAAGAGTCCATCATTTTTTTTAGTGTCCCTTATGTGCTCCGTCTTCTTCTTCCTTTTTTTTTTTGTTTCTTTTGTTCAGTTTTAGCAAGCCTATGATTAAGCAATAAGGCACAGTGGGTCAAAGACCAATACAGAGAGTAAAAAAATATTTAAGTTTCCCACAGGTGCGGCAGACTCCAACGGAAGCGCTTTCGTCGGTGGAACTCCGGATTGTTGGTGAGTGATTAAATCACGTAATTGCAATGGCAATGATCAGTGAGGTATACATAATTTGGTGAAAAAGAAAGAAAGTAATTACATCTGAATTTTCGATTCCTTGTCCCACTGTCCGCCGCGAGCGAAATTAGGTCGAAGTTTTAGAGCCTCTGAAGAAAAGGAAGAGGAGGAATGCGAATTCAAGGCCAAGGCCAAGAGTGGAATGTCGGAATTAGAATCTGATTTTTTTCTGTTTGTCCGTCTCTCTTTAACTCTCGCACATATGTATGTTGTTTTTGCCACCAGAGCAGCAATCGCTCTCTTTATTTGATTTGTTTAATTTTAATATTCTTAAGTTCCATTTGGGTGCCTATGGCACACTCGAAATTAGTGGAGATCTAAATATCGAAATTTTCTCTATTATTCGACTCGCATACAATTCTGATAGTTATTTAAGGTCCCACATTTTTTCTCGCATGCGATTTTTACTCATTTTTGTTTACGTTATGTTACTGGCGCATGCACTTATTGCTAGCCTCCATGCTGAATTACCCATTTGTTAGCTGTAAGAAAATTCTCTTAGTGTGTTACGAATAAAATTTATAATGTGCTAGAAAGCTTTTCGTTTGCCTATGGCTAGGATAACTCCCGTGTGAATATGTGTTAGTGATCTTAAAAGGGGCCGTCCGAGTATATTGTGCAATGCAGATTTTTGGAGAAAGGCGGCCAAGGCAGGGCGGGCATTAGCGACCTCGAGGCCATCAGAGGATCGCAAGGAAGATGGGGAAAAGTAGTTGTCGTCCGATTTTCTGTTTTATGTTGAACTCTTTCAGCCCTCAACCAATTCTTGTCGCTGCACGCGAAGTTATTTGAATATTTAGAGGAAGATCAGGCTGAGGTATAGGGACAAGACCACCACCCCAAATAGCCGACAAGGAGCAGCTGGACCATTGCGCGTGCGTCCCAAATACCTCCCATCACCACCCAAGCCGAGTAGCAATCCGTTACAAAGGAAAGCCAAAACTTCATCGGGAGCAAGTAGAATGGGTTTTTGTATACCAAATTGCTTTCTCGATTCAGGTGATTATTCGGGTGTTGTTATGGTTTTCTTAAGAATAAAAGCCGTTCCTTCCTGCTTTGTTTCTGCGCAGAGAGTGCTATAGCAGTGCAAGAAAATTTGCACCACAGTTATTTTCATCTGCAGGCTCAGATGCAAATTTCCTTTTTAATCTTGTGCCCGCATTTGTATAAGACGTCCATTGCTGTGGTGTCTTGCAGGTTTCATCGAGTGTAATTGATATTTTAGACGCCATCCAGACATAAATCGGTTAAGCATGTAGTTATATTTAGAAAGATACTTACAAATGTAACTATTAAAATTACTGATTTTTTATTGTCTATTTCCTTAAAGATCTTGGATTCCAAAGCATTTTTATTAATCTTGGTGTACAGGGTGGGCCATCTACTTGTGACCCGTGTGATTCGTAAATAAAATTGTTAAGGAAAAGACAATTTGTTAATTTTGCACAGGCATTTATTTTAATTCAAGGAGATTAATATTATTAACATTTAAAATATTATTTGAATCATGTGCTCGCCTTTTTCCCTGATGACGAAATTGGCTCTTTGTTCGGCATTTTTCATCACTTTCTCGAGCGTAGCTTTAGGTATGGCCGCTATTTCACGTTCGACGTTCGCCTTGAGTTGAGTTAAAGTCCTTGGCTTGTTGATGTACACTTTAGAGTTCAAAAATCCCCACAAATAAAAGTCGGGTGGCGTTAGATCGGGCCATCTTGTTGGAACCAGAAGTTATGCATTCGCTTTCTACGCACAATTGGCATCAAAAAATCGGTTATCATGGCTCGATATCGGTTGCCATTGACGGTAAGTGGCTTCGATTGATCGTTGGTGGAGTGTAGTTATCCATAGTTAATGACTACTTGAAATGAAGAATCAGATGTGGTATGACGTTGGTCGATTTGACAATGTATGTCAAAGTTATTAAGAGTTGTCGTGGGTCACATTTAGATGGCCCACCCTGTATATCCAGTCCAATACACATTGAATTTTTCGATTGTTTCTGCGCCATATTTCGAAAAGTTGCCTATATATTACCAAATAGTGAGAAAAGGGGGACAAATAGGGATGAGTTTTCGATTTGTGGCTAAAGACAACACTCACAAGTACAATCTGGACAAATTAGTTGCTTTCAGCATGGAACAGCTTATTAGTTATATTCCACGAAAAAACGGAGAACGCATGTTAGTATCCTAAAAAATAATACACATAATTTGGAAGATGACTTTTCATAATTAAGTTGAATTTTCTGGACCAATTTTACACGTGTGGCACAATATAAAGCAACTAAATATTTTATTTTATTTTATTTCTTTTCAGAAATCAGCTGTTCGCTAGCACAGTTTCAAAAGCTGTCAACAAGTTTTGGTGCCGCTTTTAAAGGTTTGAATTAAAATTTTTTATTAATGTATGATTTATTTGATTTATAATTAAAATATATATATTAACATCGAAAACTCGACTTTACGCCAAAAAAATCGATTTCTGGACCACAGTTCACTGCGAGTATTCTTACTCGAACCAATTCCCACACAAATAATGGCGTGCAAGTCGGAGCCGAGGACCAGCAGCAGCGCAGTGGACCAACTGGTGGAGTGCAAAAATAGGAAAATAGGAATTGCAGAAAGAGGGATACTTGGCCGCCGTATGCGAACACAATGCCCGACAACCGGCGATACGGTCTGGTGATAACAAACCAGAGTTCGGACGCGGACGGTGTGGACACCGTTGCCGTAATTGTGAACGCCGACCGACGCCGATGCGTAGGTTAAACTTCTTATTTTCCTTTATTCGACTCGTCTAACCAAGAACTCGTCACAGAATGCCGCGCTGATCTTCTTACTTATAACGGGGATTTCATCTGGCGCTACTTTTTTGCCACCATAGGCTTCATACTTCAGCCTTAGCTAACATGGTGCATACATGGTACATACATGTACATAATACTGTGGGCCTTACGAGTATCTATCCGCAGACGTTCGACTCCAGCATGCTAGTGGTCTGCGAGGATGAGGAAACCGCCCAATGGGTCATGTCAGCCGTCTATGGTATGTGCCCGCCGCACTCCTGCCAGCCCTTAATCGAGTTCTTCGGCCTCCTGAGGACGTGAGGAGTCGCAGAACCCGGGCCTAAACACCGACAAGTGGGCCGTGGTCAATCGCTCCACCCTAGACTGCAATGATGTGGAGCGGCAGGTCCCTCAGTTCTGCGACAACATCGTGATAGAGCTGTATGTCAATGAGGAAAGTGGGGAATTCATCGCCGAACGATGCTTTAAACTACGTTACTGCTTCTGGCAACTTCGATTCAGTTTTGATTGCTAGGACGTTTTTGGGTTTTCCAAATTATTTGTTAATATTTTTTGGCTATTTACTCAAATAGTAAAATTTTATGAAGTTAGAAAATTAAACGTGAATAAAAGTTATTAAAAAAAAAATATGGCGGTTTCGCGGCAACTGCATTTCTAACCGAGTAATTTCTCTGGCATTGATTAAGTTTCTTGCACATGTAAGAGATAGGAACTTCATCACCTTCGTCATTTATCTGCATAAGCACGCCCACCCCATATAAACGCCGGATGTGAACTGGGCGTTCGCCAGTGGGATATAATAAAATAACGGCCGTTGAAAATATGGGGGTAACGTAACACTGGGACATTACAAAGCTGCTTTTTTTACCACTCTACCAAATCCAAAATGGACTTTCGTTTTGTATTTCTTAGCACTTGGGCCCTTGGACCCAATTAAAACTGTAAGTTGTTTCCATCTATTGCAAAACGGCCCCCATACACCGCCATTCACTTACGGTAATCAATAGCGTGTTCTTCTGTTTAGTAGCATGGCAAGCATGAATTGACGGAAATAAATTTCTGGTACCACCCAGTCATACCCAGGAATCGTCGCAATTGCTTAATAGACTTAGGAACAGGATAATCTACGATAGCGCTTATTTTACCCATATCCATTGTGATTGCGCCATTGCCTACAATATGGCCTAAGTAGCTGACCTCCTTTCTACAAAATTTGCTTTTGTGAACATTGATGGTTAATCCAGCTTTTCTTAGACAAGATGCTATTTCTTTCAGAACTAATACATGTCGTTCAAAGGTATCGGAAACGATCAAAAGGTCGTCTAGATATAAAGCTGTTTTATCACGCAAACCTGTCTCTAGTGGGCAACCGGCTTAGGATGCCATCTATGATGGGCATTGGATAAGCATCCTTGCGTGTCACTTGGTTCCCTTTCGGCTATCTATACATAATCGCACTTTTCCGAGTTGGCGGACCAATACGACAGGGGAAGACCACGCACTGGTCTACTCTTCAATAACCCTAAAGCAAGCATGCGATCCAGTTCATCATACATAAGTTTTTCGATAGCTGGGGACACAGGATAATGTCGCTGATAGGTACGGAATCGCAACGTCAATGGAGTGGAAAGCATGGTCGTTTTCCCTATACCCTTTTCGGCAAAAGAAGGAAAGCATTAAACTACGGCGTCAAGTTGCTGTTTTTGTTCTTCAGTCAGAAAACGAACATCGTCTAGATCTACTGCTGAGAGATTACTTTCTGGACTAGGTTTCATTTTATCCTATGGTAATAGCTGATATTCTGTCCAAAAATCGAACCCTAAATAAAGTGATTGCTTTAACGAAGGTACGATGTAAAAAGTAATATCCTTGGTCATATTTTGTACTGAATTTCTGTGGAATCTTGCCCACGGTGTTTTGGGATTTTCCATCGGCAGTATGAACAATACTTTGAACAGGTTTATAAGGACACTTTTCTATCAGTATTTCTTCGTCTAGTTTTCCACCTATACAACTAAAAGAGGCACCAGTATCCATTAATCCAGATACTGATCGGCCAAAATTTTTACGTTGCGTATGGTCGTACATCAGAGGCAATAATTGCTGATAACAAAAACCGTTTTTCGATTTTTATCTGATCAAAAGGCTGTCTCTGATGTTTATTGAGAGATTCGCCGGGTGGACCTAATTTGGTTAAAGGATAGTCTGGTTGTTGAGACAAATCAGGGAGAGGGTACAGAGCAGCTATATGTTATTGGCGGCTTTCGTCACCACTTGTTTGTGTGCCCCTTTCAAAGGTGCACGGCCTCGGTAGTTTTTTGAACGACAATGAGGGCATGAAGGAAGGTAGGTGTCTGTTTTGCCACGCCCATAGCAGAACACACGACGTTCTTCTAAGCAATCCTGATATCTGTGTCCGATTCTGCTACAATTCCAGCAGGATAAGTTAATTGCGGAAATTTCAACTGTGTCTGAATCCGACTCCACTTCGGTCTCAAGAATTGCCTCCTGCACAAACCTATCAGGAGCAGGAAGAGGTTTTCGCAATCCTGGCTTGACAGTAAGCACGAACGTTTCCCTTTTGCGAATAATCTTCTTTAGCTAAGAAATGCTACTGATCTCTTTGTATAAAAAAGCTCATGTTGAATTTCTGGAGTACACTTTGGTGGTAACGCCAATACCAATCGCTAGCAACACCTTCAAATGAAGTGTTGACATGGCTAGTTAGAAACATAAAACAAGAGAGAACGCTATAGTCGAGTTCCCCGACTATCTGATACCCGTTACTCAGCTAGTGTAAGTGCGAAGGCCAGTTTTTGGCGGTTTGTGGGCGTTATAGTGACGGACAGACGGACAGACGGACGGACAGACGGACAGACGGACGGACATGGCCAGATCGACTCGGCTATTGATCCTGATTAAGAATATATATACTTTATATGGTCGGAAACACTTCCTTCTGCCTGTTACATACTTTTCAACGAATCTAGTATACCCTTTTACTCTACGAGTAACGGGTATAATTACCTTCTAATGTCTGTTTGGTAAGAGCTTCGACCCTAGTAAGAAAATAGATAAGAATTAGTTTTATCCGGGGTAGAGTGTAGTTTATTCACCCACAATTCTAGATCCAACCTGAAAAGGAAACAGGAAATATAAAAATGGTAACCTGTGTCACACTCCAATTAAAACTCAAACTGGTGGCATCCTTATAAGTCCCATATGTACACATTCGGTGTTGGAAAATATAAGAAGGGAATGCCATGAGAGAGTCGAGAGAGAACCAACAATAGAAGCGGACGTGATTGCAACGAGCGGCAAAAACATTAACATCGATTAAAACTTATTTGATTAATTAATTAAAGTATACCTAATACTATAACGTTTCGATTCATTCACATAGTTAGTCGCGCTACCCAATCGCTTAATTCCTGACAAAACTAAAAGCTTACACACATAGGCATCGCGAATCATCTAATAAGAAAGATCCCTAGAAATAATATTACGGCTGAGTCACTTGCAGAACTATCATCAGATCACTCACCAGTTTTACTTGCTCTCAGGCATCGACCACATACAACTAAGCACACCTACAGGCTGACAGGCAACAGGACCAACTGGGTAAGGTACACGAAATACGTTTGTACTCACATGGTACCAACTCAAACAGTGTCTACCTATGAGGATATTGACCGCCTGATCGAATCGATGGAGGAAAATCTTGTTGCTGCAGCCAAGGCCTCTACCCCTCCAGATACACACAAAAAGACCTACAGGCTGACAGGCAACAGGACCAACTGGGTAAGTTACACGAAATACGTTTGTACTCACATGGTACCAACTCAAACAGTGTCTACCTATGAGGATATTGACCGCCTGATCGAATCGATGGAGGAAAATCTTGTTGCTGCAGCCAATGCCTCTACCCCTCCAGATACACACAAAATGACAAATCATACCAAGACAACTTGCGAAATCGAACAGCTAGTACTTGAAAAACGAAGACTAAGAAGAGAATGACAGAATCACAGATCCCCAAAGGCTAAGGAACAGCTAAAAATAGCAACACGTAGACTAACCAGGGCACTTAAGCTTGAGGAAGCAAACGCCCAGCATCTATATATCGAACAGCTATATACCCAGCAGCAAGAAGAACCCTTTGTGGAAAGCACACAAAATATTCAGCCACCAGCAGAAACAGTCGTTCCACTGCGAGGCCCCTCAGGAAGCTGGATACGCAGCGAACAAGATAGAGCAAGTGCATTCGCTGATCACCAACCAAATACTGCTAGCAACTCATTTGTCCTACCTGTAGCAATTAAAATCCAGCCACCAATAAATCCAATAACATTTAGTCAACGTGAGATAGCATCTATAATAAAAGATCTTGAGCCCAAAAAATCACCTGGACACGACTTGGTGACACAAAAAATGATCATAGAACTCCCAGCGTGTGCGGTTCTGACCTTACGAAATCCCTTTAACGCTATTACGAAACTTGGATACTATCCCCAAAGGTGGAAAAAGGGGTCATAATGATGATTCCCAAACCAGGCAAAGACAAAACGCAACCCTCATCCTACAGACCAATCAGTCTCCTATCGTGTCTCTCGAAACTGTTTGAAAAGGCATTCTTAAAACACCTAGCTCCCTACTTAAGAATGCGAAACACAATACCATCCCATCAATTTGGTTTTCGCAAAAATCATGGAACGATCGAACAGGTCAATCGCATCACAAACGAAATTCGTACTGCTTTTGAGCACCGGGAATACTGCTCAGCAATATTCTTAGATGTCGCACAAGCATTGACCGAGTCTGGCTGGAAGGACTAATGTACAAGATAACAAAACTGCTTCGCAGAATACCACAAAGTGTTCGTTATCTTCAAAAGAGTGTTCTCAATCAGGTGTAACAGTTCGACTTCACACGACCGCGTCATCAATGCTGGAGTTCCCCAAGGAAGTGTGCTGGGCCCCGTTCTTTACACTTTATATACAGCAGACATGCCTACAAACTATCAGCTCACAACCTCTACATTTGCTGACGATACCGCAATACTCAGCCGATCCAAATGCCCATCAAAGGCAACAGAAAAACTTGACTGTCATCTTAAAACAGTGAAAAGATGGTTTGCGGACTGGCGCATTAAGATAAACGAGACCAAAAGCAGACATGTAACATTCACACTGAATAGACAAACCTGCCCACCATGTACCCTAACAATACACTCATCCCAAAATCAGACGTAGTAACATAACTATCAAAACATAACATAACTAACAAAAACCAATCAATGCAGAAAAAAATTGCCGAATTAGTGAAACCATTGCGCGAACTTCAAGAGAGATCTTTTCATCCGAGCGGTATCTCCTCTCCAATCGAAAACGCTCGAAACGCAAACGAAATTATAGAGTGTAGTGTATGCCTAACACGTCTCAACAAGTCCTTTCGCGATCGATTGCGTCACAAGCTAAGGTTGCTACGTCACAGCAACACGATAATGTTGCTACGTCTCGGCAACACGCTAATGTTATCACGTCACAGCAACACGATAATATTGCTACGTCTCAGCAACAGTACAATATCGTTACGTCACAGCAACACGATAATGTTGCTACGTCTCGGCAGCACGTTAATGTTATCACGTCACAGCAACACGATAATGTCGCTGTCTTTCCGCAACATTCGATCTTTCCGCAACACGTTCATTTCTCAATGACACCGCAAATCCACGTTAATTCGCAAACGTATACTTATTCGTCACAGCCAAATTAATTCTCCGATTCCCCACGCTCATTTGGGACACTGTAACGCAACAGCGGCACCGTTCGGCACATATTTACAGCCACACTATGATTTATATCATACAATACACATTCGTAACATCGTCAAAAAATAACTTGTAACGACCTGTTAAGAGATATTCTTGCCTATTCAGCGCATAACGAAATAAAGCATAATCACTTTAATATGTCTAGCAAACGTGATCCCAACGCTCAAAAACAAAATATACAAGCGTTTCCAAAAAATGTTAGTATGCCAAGCCCATTAGCTTGGGCGTTACCGAAAGGTGCTGGTGAGCAACGTTTGGCAGTAGTAGTGTATAAGCATTGTTTTTTATACTTCACAGAATATGAGACCTTTTTCTTTATAATGACAATTTAAGTGTGGTATGCCAAAAAACAGTTTCTATTGTTATTGCAGCACATATGGGTTTTTTATTTAAGGCATTTGGTGTTGCATTTACCACTTTATTGATCGGTGGCAAATTTTGTAGAGCTCCATTAGCATACCTGCCAAATCTACTTCACCCACGTATAAAGCAGCAATAACTGGCCTTGAAATATCAATGTAAGCTTATTTTTTTTGGCTCCAACGTTTGCATATTCCAACAGGCTGATAACCTGCATATATTAGTTAAACAGGCGTATTATCAAACCGTTTTGCACACACAAGATAATGGTTAATTTCGCATTTCATATCAAAAGAACCAGTCCCGCGCTGTTTTAATTCCGCATCTGAGAACAGTTGGCAATTTCTTAATAACGGTACCTGTTGCAAAGATTCATATTTTCTTTAACAAAATCAGAAGGCTTACTGACGTAAGGATCAATTTTATCAAAGCAATTGTCAACAACATCGCAAAAGTCAGGCTCGCAACCTTCAATCACTGTATTTTCCAGAAGGACAACCTCGATACTTTCTCCCTTTCAATAATTCCATCTAAACTCCTCTCCAGTACCATAGAAACAGAATAATAAACATTTCTTCTACTGCTTAAGCATATCGCTGTCATTCAAGATTTACTCAATCGAGGAAGAAAAATAATTGTTTATCCCCAACTCTGAACTTGCGAACTCAGCTTCCATTGAGATGATTGAGCTTTGGTTTCCACTTCATAACCATAAACCCACGATTCGTTACCACGACGCCACAGTCAACATTCGGAATGCATCCGCCCACTTAATTTTGTTTTTTACACAAAATTGGACACAGGTTCTTTGACACATTTTTTTGAATAGGTAATAATCGAAGACGATCCAAAACACGTGCATGCAAATCAGCTGTCAACAATTAAGTGTACATTCAAAATGGCCCAGCTTGTCGGCATAAGTGACAGACATGAGTACCAACATAACGCCACAAAAAATCAAAATTCGCGAAAATTCAAAAATTCGCGATACTTTGCGAAACTTGGGAAATAATATGTATTTATTCTAAATCTACTATTAATTAGTTTGCAGGGGCGCCTAGCGTGGGCGTGGTCGCATTTTTTTTCACAAATTATCAATGCTATAACAATAAAATGTGTGAAGTTTAAACCATGTAACTCAATTTTTCGACTTTATGCCCAAAATCTAATTCTGGACCATAGTGCAGTGGTTGTACGTACTAAATAGGTATTAAATGTTTCGATACTTCTACATTGCAGCCCTAATTACAATGTAACCTAGACAAGAGCAAGTTATCGATAGGATGGGAGCGAGTGTAGAGTCGAGAGTCAAGTGGAAAAGTTGTCAAAAGCGGATGTTACTAAATCTAAATTTCGTCGTCATAAGTCTATATAATTAAATGTTAAGCTATATTATTTGTTTAATTAAACCATATAAGCGGAGAACTTACCCTCCGAGTGTAGAGTCGAGAGTCAAGTGGAAAAGTTGTCAAAAGCGGTTGTTACTAAATCTAAATTTCGTCGTCATAAGTCTATATAATTAAATGTTAAGCTATATTATTTGTTTAATTAAACCATATAAGCGGAGAACTTACCCTCATCCTTGCAGTACTTCGATTAAATGCTGGTGACTACAAACATAATTTTGTTCTTGTTAAAGATTTTCTATAAAAAACACATTTGGATTTAGAATTGACCCTTGACCAGATCTGCTGCGTCGTTGTCGTTCTTTTGCCTAAATTGGCAGTATGATTTAAGCGCAGAATTAATGAAAAGAAATAACCGAAAAAGTATTGTCGAGACCAAAAAACGTTAAGAAAACGTATTACCCGTCAAGATTATTGGGAAATAATGACCCGGGAGAAGTTCTCTATTGGTTTTGGGCTCCAACAATTTTTCTTGAAGTTAAAGTTATGCTAACGAATCGGCCGGATGCGGAAATATAGACCTTGAGGTCGCGTTTCCACTCTTCAATAATGCAATAATGCTCGCTCATGATTCCATCCTGGACATTGCAACAAATGCCGCATGCATATACATTGCGCACAAGAACAATTCAGAGAACGGGGCTGGTTACAAGCCCAGAAAGGCAAGGAGACAACAGAGGGCCGAGGAAAGCCTCCCTGCTGGTTGCACAAGCAATCGGCGACAAACGCCTTGGAATGGCACGGTCTATTCTCTGACTACAGCTTCAAATTACCGCAAGCCGATATTGACGACCCAGAGAAAGCAGCTAACGGCTCGATCGGCCATTTCAAATCCAGGCGTCATCGGTGCTGTCAATCCAATATAAAATTGTCTTTAAGTAGCCTGGGAGGCGAGAAGAGGAAGTCAGCAGGATGGTAAAACCTAAGCCACCGCTATACGCCGCGCTGAGCCCTAGTGGTAAGTTTTTGGTGTGATGAATTTCGTCGGCAGTTATTTATATAATATTTTTGTTAGGCTCGGCGATTGATAAAAAGTTTAAAAGTTAAAAATTTTACTGAATCGAAGTTGCCAGAAGCAGTAACGTAGTGTAAAGCATCGTTCGGCGATGAATTCCCTACTTTCCTCATTGACATACAGCTCTATCACGATGTTGTCGCAGAACTGAGGGACCTGCCGCTCCACATCATTGCAGTCTAGGGTGGAGCGATTGACCACGGCCCACTTGTCGGTGTTTAGGCCCGGGTTCTGCGACTCCTCACGTCCTCAGGAGGCCGAAGAACTCGATTAAGGGCTGGCAGGAGTGCGGCGGGCACATACCATAGACGGCTGACATGACCCATTGGGCGGTTTCCTCATCCTCGCAGACCACTAGCATGCTGGAGTCGAACGTCTGCGGATAGATACTCGTAAGGCCAACAGTATGTATAGATTTTGTAGTTCCTGAGATCTCGACGTTCATACGGACAGACAGACAGACGGACATGGCCAGATCGACTCGGCTATTGATCCTGATCATGAATATATATACTTTATATTGTCGGAAACGCTTCCTTCTGCCTGTTACATACTTTTCAACGAATCTAGTATACCCTTTTACTCTACGAGTAACGGCCACAAACCATCAAAATCTGTCAGTGTTGCAGACTCTCCTTCGCACTTCCACTAGCTGAGTAACGGGTATCAGATAGTCGGGGAACTCGACTATAGCGTTCTCTCTTGTATTTTAAATGCAATTTTCTTCTTCATCCAAATCGATATTGTAAATATCCTCATCGTCATCAGAATCGCACTGCAGATCGTACTACACGTACGAGAAATACTAGACAATAATGGATCCGAGAAATCTATAGCTCTATGAAATATATCAGTTGCGACAATTGAATGTGACAATCTATCTTTCTTGTAAGCTATGTTGCATGCTTGAGAAGCCTATGTATCCTAGTAGAACCAGCTCGAATTATTAATCTGGTAATTGTGAACCAATATTTTATGAATTATTACATATTTTGTTTTCAAAAGAGTCTATAATTTTTATGGGTAGAACAGAAGTGACAAAAATTGAGTGATCTGAAAGCTGTTTGCCAGGTGTTTCGGTAGTAAACTTCTGCTGGTATATTGAATGACCCGTTGAACCATCAAATCCATAGCATATTAGTTTCAGAACTGTTTGAGAACTGATTTAAAACATCAGCCTGCATTTTAATAATTCTGTACGCAGTATGATCCAAAAGGTTTTTTAATGATACTTGGGCACAGGTTTCTGTTACGTTTATATTTACAGGACGGTATTGTAATTTAGATTCCATTACAAGACTATAATAGTTTGGATAAATGTTACTGTGGCGACTTGTATTCTTAAATCTAGTGTTCATGTATTGCCGTTTTGTAAGAGAATTTTCTAGAAGGAAAGCCAAAACTTCATCGGGAGCAAGTAGAATGGGTTTTTGTATACCAAATTGCTTTCTCGATTCAGATGATTATTCGGGTGTTGTTATGGTTTTCTTAAGAATAAAAGCCGTTCCTTCCTGCTTTGTTTCTGCGCAGAGAGTGCTGTAGCATGTGCAAGAAGATTTGCACCACAGTTATTTTCATCTGCAGGCTCAGATGCAAATTTCCTTTTTAATCTTGTGCCCGCATTTGTATAAGACGTCCATTGCTGTGGTGTCTTGCAGGTTTCATCGAGTGTAATTGATATTTTAGACGCCATCCAGACATAAATAGTTCAAGCATGTAGTTATATTTGGAAAGATACTTACAAATGTAACTATTAAAATTACTGATTTTTTGTTGTCTATTTCCTTAAAGATCTTGGATTCCAAAGCATTTTTATTAATCTTGGTGTACAGGGTGGGCCATCTACTTGTGACCCGTGTGATTCGTAAATAAAATTGTTAAGGAAAAGACCATTTGTTAATTTTGCACAGGCATTTATTTTAATTCAAGGAGGTTAATATTATTAACATTTAAAATATTATTTGGATCATGTGCTCGCCTTTTTCCCTGATGACGAAATTTGCTCTTTGTTCGGCATTTTTCATCACTTTCTCGAGCGTAGCTTTAGGTATGGCCGCTATTTCACGTTCGATGTTCGCCTTGAGTTGAGTTAAAGTCCTTGGCTTTAGAGTTCAAAAATCCCCACAAATAAAAGTCGGGTGGCGTTAGATCGGGCCATCTTGTTGAAACCAGAAGTTATGCATTCGCTTTCTACGCACAATTGGCATCAAAAAATCGGTTATCATGGCTCGAAATCTGTTGCCATTGACAGTAAGTGGCTTCGATTGAACGTTGGTGGAGTGTAGTTATCCATAGTTAATGTCTACTTAAAATGAAGAATCAGATGTGGTATGACGTTGGTCGATTTGACAATGTATGTCAAAGTTATTAAGAGTTGTCGTGGGTCACATTTAGATGGCCCACCCTGTATATCCAGTCCAATACACATTGAATTTTTCGATTGTTTCTGCGCCATATTTCGAAAAGTTGCCTATATTACCAAATAGTGAGAAAAGGGGGACAAATAAGGATGAGTTTTCGATTTGTGGCTAAAGACAACACTCACAAGTACAATCTGGACAAATTAGTTGCTTTCAGCATGGAACAGCTTATTAGTTATATTCCACGAAAAAACGGAGAACGCATGTTAGTATTCTAAAAAATAATACACATAATTTGGAAGATGACTTTTCATAATTAAGTTGAATTTTCTGGACCAATTTTACACGTGTGGCACAATATAAAGCAACTAAATATTTTATTTTATTTTATTTCTTTTCAGAAATCAGCTGCTCGCTAGCACAGTTTCAAAAGCTGTCAACAAGTTTTGGTGCCGCTTTTAAAGGTTTGAATTAAAATTTTTTATTAATGTATGATTTATTTACTTTAGAATTAAAATAGATATATTAACATCGAAAACTCGACTTTACGCCAAAAAAAATCGATTTCTGGACCACAGTTCACTGCGAGTATTCTTACTCGAACCAATTCCCACACAAATAATGGCGTGCAAGTCGGAGCCGAGGACCAGCAGCAGCGCAGTGGACCAACTGGTGGAGTGCAAAAATAGGAAAATAGGAATTGCAGAAAGAGGGATACTTGGCCGCCGTATGCGAACACAATGCCCGAGAACCGGCGATACGGTCTGGTGATAACAAACCAGAGTTCGTACTCGGACGGTGTGGACACCGTTGCCGTAATTGTGAACGCCGACCGACGCCGATGCGTAGGTTAAACTTCTTATTTTCCTTTATTCGACTCGTCTAACCAAGAACTCGTCACAGAATGCCGCGCTGATCTTCTTACTTATAACGGGGATTTCATCTGGCGCTACTTTTTTGCCACCATAGGCTTCATACTTCAGCCTTAGCTAACATGGTGCATACATGGTACATACATGTACATAATACTGTGGGCCTTACGAGTATCTATCCGCAGACGTTCGACTCCAGCATGCTAGTGGTCTGCGAGGATGAGGAAACCGCCCAATGGGTCATGTCAGCCGTCTATGGTATGTGCCCGCCGCACTCCTGCCAGCCCTTAATCGAGTTCTTCGGCCTCCTGAGGACGTGAGGAGTCGCAGAACCCGGGCCTAAACACCGACAAGTGGGCCGTGGTCAATCGCTTCACCCTAGACTGCAATGATGTGGAGCGGCAGGTCCCTCAGTTCTGCGACAACATCGTGATAGAGCTGTATGTCAATGAGGAAAGTGGGGAATTCATCGCCGAACGATGCTTTAAACTACGTTACTGCTTCTGGCAACTTCGATTCAGTTTTGATTGCTAGGACGTTTTTGGGTTTTCCAAATTATTTGTTAATATTTTTTGGCTATTTACTCGAAATAGTAAAATTTTATGAAGTTAGAAAATTAAACGTGAATAAAAGTTATTAAAAAAAAATATGGCGTCTTCGCGGCAACTGCATTTCTGACCGAGTAATTTCTCTGGCATTGATTAAGTTTCTTGCACATGTAAGAGATAGGAACTTCGTCACCTTCGTCATTTATCTGCATAAGCACGCCACCAACGCCGGTGTGACTGGCGTCGCAGTGGATATAATACGTAACACTGGGACATTACAAAACTGCTTCTTTTAATTCTCAAAAGCTTCGTTAGCTGCCTTGCCCCAATTAAAACGTAGTTTTTCTTTCAACGCATCCGTTAAAGGTGCTGAGACAGAAGCATAATTTCGAATAAATTTCTGGTACCACCCAGTCATACCCAGGAATCGTCGCAATTGCTTAATAGACTTAGGAACAGGATAATCTACGATAGCGCTTATTTTACCCATATCCATTGTGATTGCGCCATTGCCTACAATATGGCCTAAGTAGCTGACCTCCTTTCTACAAAATTTGCTTTTGTGAACATTGATGGTTAATCCAGCTTTTCTTAGACAAGATGCTATTTCTTTCAGAACTAATACATGTCGTTCAAAGGTATCGGAAACGATCAAAAGGTCGTCTAGATATAAAGCTGTTTTATCACGCAAACCTGTCTCTAGTGGGCAACCGGCTTAGGATGCCATCTATGATGGGCATTGGATAAGCATCCTTGCGTGTCACTTGGTTCACCTTTCGGCTATCTATACATAATCGCACTTTTCCGAGTTTGCGGACCAATACGACAGGGGAAGACCACGCACTGGTCTACTCTTCAATAACCCCTAAAGCAAGCATGTGATCCAGTTCATCATACATAAGTTTTTCGATAGCTGGGGACACAGGATAATGTCGCTGCTTGATAGGTACGGAATCGCCAACGTCAATGGAGTGGGAAAGCATGGTCGTTCTTCCTATACCCTTTTCGGCAACAGAAGGAAAGCATTAAACTACGGCGTCATGTTGCTGTTTTTGTTCTTCAGTCAGAAAACGAACATCGTCTAGATCTACTGCTGAGAGATTACTTTCTGGACTAGGTTTCATTTTATCCTATGGTAATAGCTGATATTCTGTCCAAAATCGAACCCTAAATAAAGTGATTGCTTTAACGAAGGTACGATGTAAAAAGTAATATCCTTGGTCATATTATTGTACTGAATTTCTGTGCGAATCTTGCCCACGGTGTTTTGGGATTTTCCATCGGCAGTATGAACAATACTTTGAACAGGTTTATAAGGACACTTTTCTATCAGTATTTCTTCGGCTAGTTTTCCACCTATACAACTAAAAGAGGCACCAGTATCCATTAATCCAGATACCGATCGGCCAAGAATTTTTACGTTTGCGTATGGTCGTACATCAGAGGCAATAATTGCTGATAACAAAAACCGTATTTCGATTTTTATCTGATCAAAAAAATCTTTAATACGCTGTGCAGATCGCGAAGGCTGTCTCTGATGTTTATTGAGAGATTCGCCGGGTGGACCTAATTCGGTTAAAGGATAGTCTGGTTGTTGAGACAAATCAAGGAGAGAGGGTACAGAGCAGCTATTGGTTACTCCGTATTGGCGGCTTTCGCCACCACTTGTTTGTGTGCCCCTTTCAAAGGTGCACGGCCTCGGTAGTTTTTTGAGCGACAATGAGGGCATGAAGGAAGGTAGGTGTCTGTTTTGCCACGCCCATAGCAGAACACACGACGTTCGGCTAAGCAATCCTGATATCTGTGTCCGATTTGGCTACAATTCCAACAGGATAAGTTAATTGCGAAATTTCAACTGTGTCTGAATCCGACTCCACTTCGGTCTCAGGACATACCTCCTGCACAAACCTATGAGGAGCAGGAAGAGGTTTTCGCCATCCTGGCTTGACAGTAAGCATGAACGTTCCCTTTGCGAATAATCTTCCTTAGCTGAGAAATGCTACTGATCTCCTTAAATAAAAGCTCATGCTAAATTTCTGGCAATAAGTTTGACCTAATGGATTCTAACACTGATAATTCTGAGAATGGCTCAGATAACTTATCAGTTAATGGGATGATACTTTCGTAAAAGTCATCGAAGGATCCCCTTCCTTTTGTTTACGACATAAAGATCTGCTTTAATGCTATCTGGACGTTTTCCTTAAATTGATGCGGCAAGGCTTTGCATAAGGATTGCCATTCAACTTGGGGTACACTTTGGTGGTAACGCCAATACCAATCGCTAACAACACCTTCAAATAAAGTGTTGACATGGCTAGTTAGAAGCATAAAATTACTTTCTAATGTCTGTTTGGTAAGAGCTTCGACCCTAGTAAGAAAATATATAAGAATGAGTTTTATCAGGGATAGAGTGTAGTTTATTCACCCACAATTCTAGATCCAACCTGAAAAGGAAACAGGAAATATAAAAATGGTAACCTGTGTCACACTCCAATTAAAACTCAACCTGGTGGCATCCTTATAAGTCAAATATGTACACATTCGGTGTTGGAAAATATAAGAAGGGAATGCCATGAGAGAGTCGAGAGAGAACCAACAATAGAAGCGGACGTGATTGCAACGAGCGGCAAAAACATTAACATCGATCAAAACTTATTTGATTAATTAATTAAAGTATACCTAACACTATAACGTTTCGATTCTTTCACATAGTTAGTCGCGCTACCCACTCGCTTAATTCCTGACAAAACTGAAAGCTTACACACATAGGCATCGCGAATCATATTTCTTGGTGCTTATGTGGGATAAGATAGTGCGCAATAAGTGAAAACGTGCGAAAAATGAGAGTATAAAAAAAGCAAAGAAACGAAGCAACGAACATGCCTCCGATTACGTAAGCAAGAAGACCTGCAACATAAATGCAGAGAAGCAGGACTCTCAACGTCAGGAAATCGTGAAGACTTATTGAAGAGACTAAATGCCCATAACAGTGACGACGAGTACGCGAGTGCAGGAAACCAATAAATGCAGAAAAAAATTGCCGAATTAGAGAAACCATTGCGCGAACTTCAAGAGAGATCTCAGCAACACGATAATGTCGCTGTCTTTCCGCAACATTCTGTAGTGGCGACTGAAGAGCCGCTAAATAAATTTTAGATAAACAATAAAAGATATAAACATTTTCTGCCTAGAAGTATGCACTAAATTATGTGATACTCTGAGCCTGGGAATAACGTCGATGCATTTCAGTAAAAGCTTTACGTAGTTTAAGCTGAGCTTTAATGCACATGCATTTTTACTTAGCTAGCTGCATTTCTGCCAGAACAGAGTTTTGGACACAAATACCAGATAGCTCATGGATGCGCCAGGGAAGATCTGGAAAGCTTTAGTCTGATTAGGAAATTTTATGCTGTAGCAGAGAAAAGTGCTAAACGATTCCATCCGTTTCCGTGCTAAATTCTATTCCTTTTGAGATCCGGTAGAGTGCAAATCGTTGCAGTTGCCGATAAGATATATAATAATCACATAGTGCCAGTGTCCACGCGGATTGTAAAAATCTGGTGGCGGAAAAAAAATTATTCGGCGAAAGCTTAACCAAACTCAAATGAGTAAAGATGCATAACCTTTTGTTGCCCAGGTCACGGAAAGAGTGTCCACGGAGGCAATCAGGCGGCGGACTGACAGCCAGTGCCATAGGGCGGTCTGGAAAACCCTTATATTTCATCGGGGCTCAACCAGCGAATCTAGCCCAGCAAGCCGAGTTTGCGTCCTGTCCCGAGGAGCACCCCGTGAGGGGGATGATGGACTACTAAGGGAGCAGCAGCAGAAGCAGTAGGAGAATGATCGGCAAATAACCTCAAGTGCAGTTTAATTGGCCAACAGCGCGCATGCGCAATAGCCTACAGTGGCCAGCTTTGGCGTTTTATGGAACATTTAATGGAAATTAGCAGTGCCAAAAGTGACCCAATAATTTTGACCCCAGTTGACCCCAGCACCCATGTGGGATTAACCTAAAGAGATTCAGAAAAGTGAACCTAACCCCAAGGGGTAGTGTAGATCCGACCATCCGATGTCCGACTATAAATTTTCTTGTGCATTAAATCAAAACCATTAAATGGGTTTTAACCCAGTTCTGCCGAATTACAATTTCTTGTCATTTTCCCCACAAATTGGTCATAACCTGTATCGAATAACCTAACTTTTACGACACTCATATGAAATGAATTTGATTCTGGTAATAGAAGCCATGAATAGTTGATGAAAAGCCCCTGAAAAATTAGA